>NW_006204841.1:279873-282569 GCF_000334495.1 Tupaia belangeri chinensis
TTATTTCGTGTTCCTTTTTTTTTTTTTTTTTTTTTTTTTTTTTTAGAGGGAGTTTTGCTAGGGTGTGTGCGCTCACCAGAGAGAAAGAAAGAAATCACCCCCCTTGGGTATGGCCATGCCGCAATCCCTTCTTCATTCTTCACTTGGGATCTTAGGCATGCACACACACATGCTCAGCATGAGTTTAAGCTGCTGGATCTGGCACTCATACCATGGTCCACTACATGGGAGTCCAGCAACATAACCATTACACCATCTGCTGGTCCCAGTGCCTGGCATGTTTTTCAAATGGCTGAGACCAGGATTCAAACTGCACAGTAGGCCATGTGGGATCTAGCTGCCTTAACCACTAGGCCATAGGGCTGGTCCACTTTAAAACATTGGAGCCAATAGGTGACCTAGTGCATAAGGTGCTAGACCTCCCACATGGTCAACCATGATTTAGGTCCTGGACTTGGCAGATTGAAACTCATGCCAGGTGCAAGTGCATGCATGCATGCCCAAAATCCTGAGAGGAGAATGGAGAAGAGGAGATCACAGCCTAACCCAAGGCTCCAGGGACCAGTTAAGGGCTAGTCCTCTGAAGACAGGTTTGAATTGTGCAGGGTGTGAGCCCAGACCTGCTGAGTCAGCCCTTTCTTACACTCACAGTGGTCAGTGGTCTTATCACTCTAATGGAACATAAGGTCTTCAAAGAAAAGGGTCATATTTTTATAGTTTTCCCCCAAGTGAATACTTGCCTGTTCATCCCTTTGCCAGAATCAGAGCAACTCTGCATTCCTGTAGGCCAGAAGCTCGTTTCCTCCCAAGAGCAGGTTTCCGTGTTCCGTTCTGGGAAGGACTCTGGACCTGTCCTGTCACGTTGATTTGATGGTTGACCACATGCAGTTATTATTCAGCTCTGTGGAAAACTCAAGGGTTCCCATTCTTGGGGACCCCCGACTCTGAATCTGGATCAGGGTCCAGGGAAAAATTATTTTGTTGGGCCACAGTGCCCAGAGGAATTTCATGGTTCATGCAAAGGGGTTAAAGTCTGAGTTTTGTACGATTCATCGTTTTTTGGCTCTCTTCTACCCACGTACCCCAAACAAATAAAACCCGAGTATCTGGGGGCGAGGCCCAGGACCCTTGGCAATTGTGATGCGCAGCCAGGGTGGAGGACCACTGCTGCAGACGAAGGCAACAGGACACTACCTTGGGTTAGAGGCCAAATCTTCAGCTGATAAGACTGAATTCCTTGGCTTAGAATATTTTGGTTTTGCACCCGATTGGTAAAGCGTGGAATCAGGTCCCTACTGTGGAAGGCTAAATTCTGGCCATTTCGGTGGTAATCCAGAGGGGAATCAGAAGAGGGGGAAGGGAGTTGGTTTGGCTGTGCTGGAACACAGGGAGTGGCCCAGAGCTAACAAGCCCCAACCAACTCCCAGAATAGAAATTCCCAGCACATTATACACTGTTATACTTCTCGTTTATCCACTGTTATCTGTAACATACGCTGAGCTAGCTCAGTATCACTCCTACCCTCACCGTCTCCCCCAAATTATTCAGTGTACCTTTTCTTTTCACATGACATTTATGAGCCTGTTTCTGTTCCTATGGTGACATTGAATCTGTTAACTCACCTGTGACAGACATCGATAGATTAAGGGAAGCTACATGTTTTCTTTAAGCTACATTGCTTAACAAAACAGTCTAAATGCCCATGAGTAACTATTATGGTAAATGATCACATTATGGTAAATGATCATTTTCTCAATTCCATTGTGTCTCTTGAGTAAACTTTCTTATCTCTTAAAATTTCTCACCAGGGACCCTGTACCGGTTCCTTTTTCTTTTTTTTTTCAACTTAAAGTTAGGGTCCTTTATTAGGGGTGCCAGCAGAGAACATGGGAAGTGGGAACAAGCCTTGAGAAAGAGTTGAAAGCAGAGGAGCCCATCCTGGGAGAATGAGCAGGTCCCCAGCCTGTGCAGAAGTTGTCAGGGTGAGCCAGGGGTATGGTGAAGGAGAGGTAGTCCCCAAGGGCACCCCAGCGGGGGCCAGTAGACCTGGAGGATGGTGATCCAAGTGGTGAGCACAATCACCCAGAAGAGGAAGCCCACAGCTCACCGCCAGACATAGCCTTTGATTTGGCTCTGCTCTGTGTAAGCCGGGACAAGGAAGGCCTCTTGGAAGAACCAGAAAATGATGACCAACCAGAGAAAAGGCAGGAAAGCGAACCCACCCAGGTAGTACTTCCGGCACAGATTCAACTTCTCCTCATTGGACACCCGCTCCAAGTTCATAGTTGCGCTAGGACCAGGTCGTCCCAAAGGCCCGCTGGGCAAGCCCCGAGCCTTGTCCTTAGTAAATAACAGGAGGAGCACGAACAACCACGCCCCTATTATGACGCCACAAATCAGAGATAAATGTCCGGGCAGGTTTACTGAAAAATGGGCAACTCCACCTCTGCCAGCAAGTTGGATGGGTTGAAAAGCTCTTCATGTTTACTGGAGTGCGGGAAACGACCCCTACTCACCACTCTACCGGTTCCATTTTTGTGACCACTATCTAGTGAAAGTGGCTTAAGTTTCCTCTTCTAAGCAAACAGATTTATTTGTGGCCTTATCTGTTATAGTAGTTACAGATTATCTTAGTTACAGAAGCTACAAGCACCATTAACTTTGTTTTTTTTTTTTTTTTTTTTTTTTTTTTTTGA
>NW_006204841.1:282618-295954 GCF_000334495.1 Tupaia belangeri chinensis
ACAGAGAGAGACAGAGAGACAGAAAGCGAGAAATCACCCCCAGGGGGGATGGTCATGCCGCAATCCCTTCTCCTCCATTCTCCTCTCGGGATCTTGGGCATGCACGCACACGCGCCTGGCATGAGTTTAAGCCACCGGGTTCAGGACTCGAATCACGGTCAACTACATGGGAGTCCAGCGACATAGCCATTATACTAACTGCTAGTCCCCCATTACCTCTCAAACTGTAAGAAAGAGGAATAAAATAAAGCAAAAACAAAGGGCTAAAATTGTTTTTTCCTGTTATACTACAGTTTCCATTTCACTCAGTCTGTCATTTTAACTCTACTTACAGTTATTTACAGAGAATAGGGGAAAGGACACCAGAATTTATTCCATCGTATTGATTTATGTAATAAGGAGATATATTAACAGCATTTTTACTATGTGCATGATGTGGGAGAGCCCTGCTATCAATGACTCAGAATGGTCTGTTAGTGATGGTGGGTGTGACTCACCCATCACAGGGATACTATCCCGGGGACAGGATACAGGAAGATTTCTGTTATCAAATGGGCCCAAACGGTCTGTTAATATCTGTGGGCGTTACTACCCCAGTCCCCCTGGAAGGGATTTTAGAAACAGGGAAAAGCAGTCAGACTTCTGTCTTCACCTATCAAAGAGATTCTTCTTCAACTTCAAGAATCCTTCGGCTTAGGACCAGCAGGTGGTGTGGTGGCTAAGGCACTGGACATCTACATGGCTGACCATGGTTGGAGTCCTGGACCTGGAGGCTTTCTCTCTCTCTCTCGCATGAGCACACATACTCTATAGCAAAGTAAAACATAATAATAATAACAAATAAAACTAAAGAAATAATCCTAAAAAATAGAATCCCTCAGTTTATATTTTACCTCTCCAATGCAATGCCTTTTAAGTTTTAATATGAATATGAATCAGCCAAGGACCCTGGCAAGATGCAGATTCTGACACAGAAGGTCTGGATAGGGCCCAAGATTCCATATTTCAACAAGCGCCCAGGTAATATGGATGCTGTTGGTCCAGGGTCCCATAGTTTGAATAACAAGGCCATAGGCTGCATATACATGAGTGTGTGTGTGTCCAGTGCGTACACGCACAGATTCCCCTTATTAAATAAATTTTGTAAACACTTCATTCCCAGAGATCTGGGAGGCTAGTTCTTCCTAGTTGTTTGGAGAACTTAGACAAGCTTCCCAGAGGGGCCAGCAGATGGCATAATGATTATCATTGGACTCTCACGTAGTCGACTGCAGTTTGAATCCAAGACCTGGTGGCTTAAATCTCATGCCAGGCGTGTGTGCATGTGTGATTTTCTGCTTTCTGTCTCTATCTCTCCAGCAAGCACATGTGCCCTGTAACAAAAATCTCTAAGAAAGAAAGAAACTTAAAAAAGAAAGAAAGAAAGAAAGAAATGCTTCCCAGATGGGCCAAACGGAGAACGAAATGAGTTTTGAAAGCTGTGTGGTGAGACTGAACGTTTTTTGGAGTGTTGGTATTACTGATATATTTAGCAAGAGGCATTTACAGTGTGTTTGTTCTCTTTTCTAATCTTACTGATAACAGTTGCTAATATTATTTCCTTAGTTGGTGCCTAACCTGCTTAATGTGTCAGCTTTTACCTAAAACGATTAAAAATTCACCAAATAGGTAGTAAAAAAATAAAAATCCAATTTCCAGGCAGTAGACACAAGTGAATTCTTTTATTACACTATTACAAGAAAAATATGCAATAAAATGTCTTATATATTATTTTGAAAGGGTGTTGAGGTTTGGATTTTAAAAAGTAGGACAGATAAAATATAAAGATGAAAATACTATGAACCTGGAGCCAGCAGGTGGTGTGGTGGTGAAGTTGCTGGACTCCCACATGGCCAATTGTGGTTTGAGTCTTGGACCTGGTGATTTGAAAAATCACACGGCATGCATGTGAGCATGTGCCCCCAAATCTTGAGAAGAGAACGAAAGGATGGTGGTATAGCCATCCTCCCTGGGGGGTGATTTATCATTTTCCCTCTCATCGTCTGTCTCCAGCAAGCACAGGAGCCCCATAGCAATAAATAAGTAAATCAAATTCCCTAGATTGACAGCTGAGATCTGTTAAATAAAAACACTATAAATAGGGACCAGCAGATGGCATAATGGTTATGTCATTGTATTCTCACATGGCTGACCGTGGTTTGATTCCTGGACTCAGAGGCTTGAAACTCATCCCGGCTGCATGTGCATGCATGCCCCAAATCTGAGGAGAATGGAGGAGAGGGGACTGTGGGCTGGCCATCCCTCCTCTAAGGGGGTGATTTCTCGCTTTCTGTCTCTTTGTCTCTTGGCAAGCATATGTGCCCTACAGCAAAAACAAAACAAAACAAAACAAAAAACCTTTCTCTCTCTAAACAAACAAACAAAATAAAAGACCATAAATAAACAAACCAATGAGAGAGGGAAATATACCAATTTAAACATAAGTTATTTGCTGACCACTATCTAGTGAAAGTGGCTTAAGTTTCCTCTTCTAAGCAAACAGATTTATTTGTGGCCTTATCTGTTATAGTAGTTACAGATTATCTTAGTTACAGAAGCTACAAGCACCATTAACTTTGTTTTTTTTTTTTTTTTTTTTTTTTTTTTTGGGGGTGTTTGTGTCTTCGGTGTCACACGCATGGAGGAAGACAGAGAGAGACAGAGAGACAGAAAGCGAGAAATCACCCCCAGGGGGGATGGTCATGCCGCAATCCCTTCTCCTCCATTCTCCTCTCGGGATCTTGGGCATGCACGCACACGCGCCTGGCATGAGTTTAAGCCACCGGGTTCAGGACTCGAATCACGGTCAACTACATGGGAGTCCAGCGACATAGCCATTATACTAACTGCTAGTCCCCCATTAACTCTCAAACTGTAAGAAAGAGGAATAAAATAAAGCAAAAACAAAGGGCTAAAATTGTTTTTTCCTGTTATACTACAGTTTCCATTTCACTCAGTCTGTCATTTTAACTCTACTTACAGTTATTTACAGAGAATAGGGGAAAGGACACCAGAATTTATTCCATCGTATTGATTTATGTAATAAGGAGATATATTAACAGCATTTTTACTATGTGCATGATGTGGGAGAGCCCTGCTATCAATGACTCAGAATGGTCTGTTAGTGATGGTGGGTGTGACTCACCCATCACAGGGATACTATCCCGGGGACAGGATACAGGAAGATTTCTGTTATCAAATGGGCCCAAACGGTCTGTTAATATCTGTGGGCGTTACTACCCCAGTCCCCCTGGAAGGGATTTTAGAAACAGGGAAAAGCAGTCAGACTTCTGTCTTCACCTATCAAAGAGATTCTTCTTCAACTTCAAGAATCCTTCGGCTTAGGACCAGCAGGTGGTGTGGTGGCTAAGGCACTGGACATCTACATGGCTGACCATGGTTGGAGTCCTGGACCTGGAGGCTTTCTCTCTCTCTCTCGCATGAGCACACATACTCTATAGCAAAGTAAAACATAATAATAATAACAAATAAAACTAAAGAAATAATCCTAAAAAATAGAATCCCTCAGTTTATATTTTACCTCTCCAATGCAATGCCTTTTAAGTTTTAATATGAATATGAATCAGCCAAGGACCCTGGCAAGATGCAGATTCTGACACAGAAGGTCTGGATAGGGCCCAAGATTCCATATTTCAACAAGCGCCCAGGTAATATGGATGCTGTTGGTCCAGGGTCCCATAGTTTGAATAACAAGGCCATAGGCTGCATATACATGAGTGTGTGTGTGTCCAGTGCGTACACGCACAGATTCCCCTTATTAAATAAATTTTGTAAACACTTCATTCCCAGAGATCTGGGAGGCTAGTTCTTCCTAGTTGTTTGGAGAACTTAGACAAGCTTCCCAGAGGGGCCAGCAGATGGCATAATGATTATCATTGGACTCTCACGTAGTCGACTGCAGTTTGAATCCAAGACCTGGTGGCTTAAATCTCATGCCAGGCGTGTGTGCATGTGTGATTTTCTGCTTTCTGTCTCTATCTCTCCAGCAAGCACATGTGCCCTGTAACAAAAATCTCTAAGAAAGAAAGAAACTTAAAAAAGAAAGAAAGAAAGAAAGAAATGCTTCCCAGATGGGCCAAACGGAGAACGAAATGAGTTTTGAAAGCTGTGTGGTGAGACTGAACGTTTTTTGGAGTGTTGGTATTACTGATATATTTAGCAAGAGGCATTTACAGTGTGTTTGTTCTCTTTTCTAATCTTACTGATAACAGTTGCTAATATTATTTCCTTAGTTGGTGCCTAACCTGCTTAATGTGTCAGCTTTTACCTAAAACGATTAAAAATTCACCAAATAGGTAGTAAAAAAATAAAAATCCAATTTCCAGGCAGTAGACACAAGTGAATTCTTTTATTACACTATTACAAGAAAAATATGCAATAAAATGTCTTATATATTATTTTGAAAGGGTGTTGAGGTTTGGATTTTAAAAAGTAGGACAGATAAAATATAAAGATGAAAATACTATGAACCTGGAGCCAGCAGGTGGTGTGGTGGTGAAGTTGCTGGACTCCCACATGGCCAATTGTGGTTTGAGTCTTGGACCTGGTGATTTGAAAAATCACACGGCATGCATGTGAGCATGTGCCCCCAAATCTTGAGAAGAGAACGAAAGGATGGTGGTATAGCCATCCTCCCTGGGGGGTGATTTATCATTTTCCCTCTCATCGTCTGTCTCCAGCAAGCACAGGAGCCCCATAGCAATAAATAAGTAAATCAAATTCCCTAGATTGACAGCTGAGATCTGTTAAATAAAAACACTATAAATAGGGACCAGCAGATGGCATAATGGTTATGTCATTGTATTCTCACATGGCTGACCGTGGTTTGATTCCTGGACTCAGAGGCTTGAAACTCATCCCGGCTGCATGTGCATGCATGCCCCAAATCTGAGGAGAATGGAGGAGAGGGGACTGTGGGCTGGCCATCCCTCCTCTAAGGGGGTGATTTCTCGCTTTCTGTCTCTTTGTCTCTTGGCAAGCATATGTGCCCTACAGCAAAAACAAAACAAAACAAAACAAAAAACCTTTCTCTCTCTAAACAAACAAACAAAATAAAAGACCATAAATAAACAAACCAATGAGAGAGGGAAATATACCAATTTAAACATAAGTTATTTGCTGGTTAACTTCTTTACTCTCAAATAAAGAGGCATGAATACAAGATAGACTGAAAATTATTTTTATCATCTATTTTCTTACTTGGGAAGGTAAGAATTTTGAAGCCAATATAAGACACATTACAAATTTTTAACATAACATAGAAAACCATTGGCTCTTGTGCGTGGGCACAAAACATTTAAGAAGGTGGGGACCAGCAGATGGCATAATGGTTATATGTCTCTAGACCCCTACGTAGTTGACTATGGTTCGAATGCTGAATCCAGAGTCTTCAAACTCATGCTGGGCAAGTGTGTGTGCATGCCCAAAATCTAGAGAGGAGAATAGAGAAGGGATTGTGGCGTGACCATCTCCCCTGGGGTGGGTGACTTCTTGCTTTTCATCTCTCTGTCTCTCCAGTGAGCACATGTGCGCTATAGCAAAAAAATCTCTCAAAAAAATTTAAAAAGTACAGAACTATCCAACAAGGATTTCATCGAGTTCCAGCATTGTGTTGTTACTGTTGCTGCTATGGTAATTGTTGTTTTTTTGTATGTCTTTTCTTTTTAATTCTTTATTTAATTGTACATGTTATCATTATTTTTTAAATTGACCAGAGAGAGACAGAGAGGAAACGTGAGAAAGCAAGCTACCAGGTCCAGGACCTGAACCACAGTTGGCCATGTGGGAACCCACAGTCCTAACTACCACCCCACCTGTCAGTGCATTTTTTGTTTTTCTCAAAACAGAAAAAAAGGTTAGATTGATCTGAACAGATGGTGACAAATTTTTGACCCCTTCTCAATATTTAAATATTCTAGTAGCAATTGCATGGTCAAAGTCCCTTTGTAAAAAACTGAATCCGCTCTAGCTAATTTAAATACACAGAAGTAGACAATGGGAACTTCCAAAAGTTCATAGGAAAAGTGATGCTGCCAAAACTGTGCATGAATTTCAAAATTTTTTGAACGAAAATACACTTTCATTCCATTTTTCTATGAACATTTTGAAGTCTCTGTATACCCTGGCAAGAACTCATGGAGAGCTGTCCTTTAGTAGAAGTGCTGAAGGATAATCATTGAACAGTCACATCTGAGCTGTTTCCAGTCCTAGAATGTAGGAGAAAAAAGAAGCGGAAAACTTGCAGTAAGTTCCAGAATCGGGATTTGGAGGAGTAAATTCTGCCTCGTTGGCCTGACTTCATGGAGGTTCTAATCTACCAAGCCGCCTATGGAGGTCCCCAGTGAATAACTGGGAAGTGGCTCATTTCAAGGAGAAAGTTCACGTGGCTTTAGTTGTCTATGAAAATGGCTGCTGAGGTTCTTTCTGGAAGGACGGTCCCCTGAAGCTTCAAGCTCTTGTTCTGAATGTCCCCATTGAATCAGCTGTGACATCTTGAGGGATGACAGGGACTGTGGAATGAGAAGCTACTGATCCAGACACCTTGTAAAATGATTGATTCAGAATTATTATTATTATTATTTTAGAGATTTTTGTCTGAGGGTGCTTGCACTTGCTGGAGAGAGAGAGACAGAGACAGTGAGAGGGAAAGTTAGAAATTACCACCAGGGGAGATGGCCTTCCTATAATCCCTTCTCCTCCATTTTCTTCCCAGGATCTT
Organism: Tupaia belangeri chinensis; assembly: GCF_000334495.1. Taxonomy (NCBI): domain Eukaryota; kingdom Metazoa; phylum Chordata; class Mammalia; order Scandentia; family Tupaiidae; genus Tupaia; species Tupaia belangeri. The sequence continues at coordinate 289,397 of NW_006204841.1, forward strand.
GGGCACGCATGCACAAGTCGCCAGGCCCCAATGGGAACCATGACTGGCCGTGTGGGAGTCCGGCCATATAACCACTACGCCATCTGCTGGTCCCCAGATTCAGAATTATTGATGTGGGCTCTAAATGCCCATGACAATTTCCGATTAGAACTTGACTTTCAATTTCCAGAAGCAGGCAAGGTCAGGAAAGAGTAAGTTGTGCTGGCATTGTGGTTTAATTTTCACAGTCATGGTCTAAACTCATTTTTTTTTTTTTTTTGAGAAAGATTTTCACTATAGGGCGCATGTGCTTGCCAGACAGACAGAGAGAGACATAGAGACAGAAAGCAAGAAATCACCCCCCAGGGAGGATGGTCACGCTGCAATCCCTTCTCTTCCATTCTCTTCTCGGGATCTTGGGCACGCATGAACTGTCCTGAGCCTCACTAGTAGCTGTGACTGCCGTGCACACAACTGCACCCGGCTTTTAAGGGGGGCTGGGAACCAAACCAGACCACCTCTATGGCCTCAGCTTGCTGAGTGGCAGCGTCAACCAATACATGCTTCCATGGAGGGACCTAGAGTATTCCTAAACTCCTAGAATACAACACAAATTCAGTCTTTCAGAGCCAAAGAACCTAGGTGATCGAAAGCTATAGGTAATATGAGACTGGACTAGTGGAGAAAAGCTTATATAAACTAATACTAATATTGTGTTTAAATTACAGATGAGGTTATAACTTTAAAGGGCCAGTGAATAGCCACTATATATCAAGATTTGTTTTTTTTATGGTTTAGTTAAAGCAAAACGAGTACACACTAGAAATGGAGTGTGGTCGTTAGTCGTGGATATAAGCCAAACATACATAAACATTTAAGTATCAAGTCAGGGCCAGCAGGTGGCACAGTGGGTAAGGCGCCGGACTCCCACCTGGCTGACCACGGTTGGAGTCCCAGACTTGGCAGCTTAAAACTCATACCATGCATGTGTGCGTGCATGCCCAAAATCCCAAGAGAATGGAGGAGAAGGGATTGCAGTGTAGCCATCCCCCTGGGAGAGGCGGGTGATTTCTCATTTTTCCTCTCACTGTATCTCTCTCCCTCTCTCTCTCTCTTTCTCTGGTGAGCACATGTCCCCCCTATTGCCAAAAAAAAAAAAAAAAAAGAGTAAAGATAATAATAATTTTAAAAAATGTAAAAAGTTCAAGGTAATAAGGACACCAGCGGCTAGGATCTGAAAGAGTACACCCCAAAGGAAAAAGAAATGTATTCAGTACCTGAAGAGACACCGGGCATGCTGCGCTCACTGTCTAAAGAGCTTTCCTGGGTTCTCATGAGGGGGCTTTATGTAGAACGAGCCAATATAGGGCCACACTGAAATGGCTGGAATCTGCGGGAACAGCTCAGAGGAAATAGAGCTCTGTCATTTCTTTAATTTTCTCCAGCAATGCTTTCACAGCTAACTTAATAAGCAATATCCGGGCTTTCACAGAATGTCTTACATGGAGCTGTCTGACTTACAAAGCGACACATAGGCAAAAGACAGCCAAATGAAAAAGAAGTTTGGGTGCTGGTGGTTAGGGGAGAGGCTTCAGATATTTCTGGTCCCAAACAGGAAAGGACTGTTAATATCTGAGTGACATTAACATCTCTTCATAAAGTGTTGCAAGGGGACCAGGTGGTCTACATAAAAATAAAAATAGAAAACAGGGGACAGGCAGGTGGGACACTGGACTCCTACGTGGCTAACTGCGGTTCAAATCCTGGACCTGGTGGGTTAGGGGAGAGGCTTCAGATATTTCTGGTCCCAAACAGGAAAGGACTGTTAATATCTGAGTGACATTAACATCTCTTCATAAAGTGTTGCAAGGGGACCAGGTGGTCTACATAAAAATAAAAATAGAAAACAGGGGACAGGCAGGTGGGACACTGGACTCCTACGTGGCTAACTGCGGTTCAAATCCTGGACCTGGTGGCTTGCTTTCTCTCTCTCTCTCTCACACTCTCTCATGCTCTATCCCTCTCTGGTCAAATTAAAATAAGTAAATAAATAAATAAAGTTAAATAAAATAATTCTTTTAAAAAATAGAAAACAGAAATGGGATTAGAAGCAGTTTTTGCCTTAGGGCATGCATGCTTGCCAGAGAGACAGAGACATTAAGAGGGAAAGTGAGGAATCACCCCGAGGGCGAATGGCCATGCTGTAATCCCTTCTCCCCTGGGATTTTGGATGTGCACGTGTGCACACACACACATGCACCCAGTGTGAGTTTCAAGCCACCAGGTTCAGGACTCAAACCATGATCAGTCATGTGGGAGTCCAGCAGCATAACCACTAGGCCATCTGCTGACCCCAGGGATGCAGCTTTTTACGCACCAGGCTTAACCTCTGTGCACAGGGCCCATCTGAAAAGACATTTAAAAAAATTATTATTTCTTTTCTTTTATTTATTATGATTTTAAAAATTTGCCATAGGTCAGATTCACTCACCAGAGAGAGACAGAGAGACAGAAAGAAAGCAAGCAAGCTGCCGGGTGCAGGACTCAAACCACAGTCAGCCATGAGGGAATCCAGTAACTTAACCACCACACCACCTGCTGGCCCTTGAAGAGACATTTTAAGACTGAGTTCAAGAGGGTTACTAAAAATGCTCAGAGTTCCCGAACTTAGAAACTACTATTCAACTTATTAATCCCTCTATTGTTTATACTCATTTTTTTCTTATTAAAGTAATATGATAAAATAATAATTCAAGAAAACGTTGCTGCTAGCTCACAGGATATCGCTATTCTGAATAGAAATTTCAACCACTATGGGTTTCATTGCTTTGAAAATGCTTGTGTGACTGTACGCGTACGTCAGAAACATATTGGAGACCAGTCGGTGGCGTAATGTTACATTGCTGGACTTGCCAGATAGTCGACAAAGATTCAAGTCCCAGATCCAGTGGCTTAAAATTCACGCTGGGTGTGTGTGCACGTGTACATGCCCAAGATCTCAAGAAGAGAATGGAGGAGAAGGGATTGTAGCATGGCCAACCACCTGGAGGGGGGGTGATTTCTCACTTTTGGTCTCTCTGTCTCTCTCGATCTCTCCAAAGAGCGCATGCACCTTATAGCAAAAATCTCTCTCTGAAAAAAGAATATTGTACCCCACAAACATGTACAATAATATAAATATATACCAGAAATCACAACAACAACAACAAAAACTAACTAGAAAAAGAAGACTTGAAGAAAGAAAGAAAAGGTTTGTATTCCATCAACTTAGACTTGAGTTGACTAGCATATTTAAGACTGGCATACCTGCATGCAGTTTTGTGAATGCCCGTGATCATTAACAACTGACCAGGCAAGCATATCCACTCATTAAACTCCTGCATACAATTTGGGTCAAACCTCAATATAAAAGGAAAAATGTGGAAAGTGGCTGTCAAAATAATAGAGAAGATATACAAGCTAATTTCTATGTCTTAAGACTTATGGTCTCATTCTACTATTTTTCAAACCAATTAAATGATCTATCTTGGAGGCAGCACGGCATTAACTGGGCCTTTGAGAGTGGTTAATTTGGTATGTGTGTCTTGTACCTTTTTTTTAAAGAATTATTTATTTCTTTCTATTTATTTATTTATTTGTTTATGTGATAGGGCATGCATGTTCACCAGAGAGAGACAATAAGAGAGAAAGAGGGAAAGTGAGAGAGCAGGCCACCAGGTCCAGGACTCGAACCATGGTCAGCCCTGTGGGAGTCCAGAGCTTAATCACCATGCCACCTGCTGGCCCTGCTATGCTTACTTTTTTGAGACTGATTTATTTACCAGCCATCAAAGATAGAATCAAAAAGCCCATTTGGTGGTTCCAATAGCTCCTGAATCTGGAAAGGGTTCTTCTGATGGGTTTGATAGAATCTACTTCAGTGTGTCCCTTAAATTCCCAGTGCTTTCCATGGGGCCTTCCCCGACCCCAGCATCTAAGCATCCAGTACTTCATTGCCCATTGACAACACGGCTAGGCCATTAACTACTGCCCATGAATCAGTAAGAACACAAACAGGGTCTCTTTTATCATTGCTCAGCTCGTCCATCACTGCTAGAAGAGAGCACACCACCGGGGCACTGAGCCCACTTATTCTTCTCCAATCTGTCTTCCCACCTGCTGGTCTTGATGCTACAGTTGTTCAGACAAGATACTGTCCATTCACCATGGAACTGCCATCTGGAAATCAAGCAGCTCTCTACTGGTCAATCCAGAGCTGCCCACAGGGCCCTGTCCTTGTGACAACAAGTTGGCAGCTCCTCAAGTAGTTCCAAAGTCTGTCCCAGAGGAAAAGAAGTTCCTTATGTCTGGATGCAGTGGGTCCCTCCTTGTGTTTCCCTGGTCACATGTTCTTGTGTGGAATAGTCCCACTTTTATCTTGAAATTCTTCTGGGTGCTGCCTTAACAGAACATTTCTCTGACATTACCTAAGACATTGTGGGTACCTCAGGTTTCATAATTGTCTTGTCTTTCAGTCACTGAGGGAGTCTCAATCCAGGCCCAACAGCAAGCTAATCACAGTTTCTGCAACGGTGTCTACCTGACAGCGGCATGTAGAATTTTCTGGCCCATGTTCCCAATGGTCACCACTAGGAGGTGCTCACAGGCTTTTGCCATAAGCTCCAGCCTATGAGTGTGCAAAGTGGACACTCCCAAAATCATCTCCGAGTCCAGGGAATGTAAGAGCCCCAAGGTGTTGACCGCTCCCGCTTCTAACTCAGACATGACCTGTCTGCCTTCAGGTCTGCACTCCAATCCAGCTCTCCTTTGGGTGGTCTTGTAGATAAGAGCTGGCCTGATTCCCAGAGGAGCCAATGAAGTCCTAAAATCCAAATAAAACAACCACATGCTGGACTTCTTGTTGGGTGGACAGCAACAACAGTTTATTTTTAGCTACTTTGGGAATGTCCCACTTGACTCCATCCAGGTTATTCTGGAGAATGTCACTGTTTGGGCAGGTTCCTTGGTCTTCGATGGGTTTATTAGTCAGCCTCAGTTGGTTATGTGACTCACCATTGTGTTCGAATCAGTTTTCAACATTATCATAATGTCATCAATATAAGTTTATGACATTCGAGCCCTAGATCAAGCCCAAATCCTTTCTGACCAAATTAACCAGTAAGCGAGCGAGTTCAGAATAACCAGGGTACCACATAAACATAAATAGGGTTACTTCCCACGTGAAAGAGGACTGAGGCTGACTCTTCTGAGATTGAGAAAGTGTCTGCAAGATCAGCACTAAGAACCAGTCTCCCTTAGCTTGATGATTTTTTAAAAAAGAATTATTTCTTTAATTCCATTTGTTATTTATTATTATTTTTATTTGATGAGACAGAGAGAGAAAGAGAAAGGGAAAGTGAGAAGGCAAGCTGCCAGTTCCAGGACTTGAACTGTGGTCGGCCATCCAGTTATTATAACCACCATGCCAGCCCTGGTCTGACAAATTTTTTTTTTTTTTGGAGAGGTTTTTGCTATAGGCTGCGTGCCCTCGCCAGACAGACAGAGAGACATAGAGACAGAAAGCGAGAAATCACCCCCCAAGGGGGATGGTCACGCTGCAATCCCTTCTCCTCCATTCTCCTCTCGGGATCTTGGGCACGCACGCACATGTGCCCGGCGTGAGTTCTAAGCCACCGGGTCCGGGACGCGAACCACGGTCAACTACGTGGAAGTCCAGTGACATAGCCATTACGCTAACTGCTGGTTCCCAAATTTTTGTATTGTCGGAAGCATGTCCAGAACTGCTGAGTCTATGCACCGTAGACTTTATTTAAGCCTCAGTGGTTTACAATCTCCACGAGCCTTCCCGTTTCTTCACGGTCACAGAGGGTTGTTGTATAAAGACCTTGTTGACATCAGTGTGCCAGAGGCCGGCATGTTCTTAATTAACACGGTAAGCTCGTTTTGCCTATCAGGTGTTTCGTATCAACCTAAATTAACCACCTGTGTGGGTCCAGGGAGTTCTAGTGGTTTCCATTCTGCAAGTCCAATTATCACTGGCCTGAGGGCAGATTTACAGGCCTTCTGTTTTACAACGTTAGGTAGAGGAAGCAATCCTCTGCCAAAAAAAGAACATCTTATGATGATAATCTCTCTTCCACATAAAATACCCCAGCTTTCTGCATGTATATTGGAATGGGTTGTGATGTTTTATAGTACCTGTGCCCATGATGAACCTTGTTCTTATTCAAGTTTATCCACATCATGACAGCTTACTTGTTATCATCATTCCAGTGTATTTGTCTCCGTATTCTTATCTTGTATCTCCTTGTTGGAAAATATTGATATTGGTATAAGAGTGGGAGTTTTAGAATTAGATCCTGGCTCTGCAATTTACAGCGCAAGAGATACCAGACTAAATCTTTAACTTTATGGAGCCCAGTTTATTTTTCTTTAATTTGTAAAGTGGAGATGATAATTAACTTACAGGTTATTGTAAAAATCGAATGAGAAAGCATGAGCCCCTAGTGTAGTTCCTCTATATTAGCTACTTGGTAAGTGGGAGACGCCTTCTTTTGTATGAGATAGCACAGGCATTCC
>NW_006204841.1:296279-327420 GCF_000334495.1 Tupaia belangeri chinensis
CCTGACCTAAAAATTAGTAATTATCTAGGCTGCAAGAGCACATGTAAATAATTTAATCTCATATATGCCAAGTAAAAATTAAATGCAGCATATATTAGACTCATTCTATTTAATAGCAGGCTCTGAGAAGACTGCGTATAATTTAATCTTAGGTCTCATTCCTCCAGAGCTCATCAGGAATGGAGTCAGTCTAAAAGCCAAATAACGTGAAGGCAGATGAGCTTTGTTTCCGATTCTCTGAGACTCCTCCATGAAGACGTAGCACAGGGCCAGCAGGTGGAGTAGTGGTTCGGGTGCAGGACTCCCACGAGGCCAACCACAGTTCACATCCCAAACCCAGCAGCTTGAAACTCACTCTAGGCACATGTGTGTGTGCACAGAATCCAATAGGAAAATGGAGGAGGGGGGTTGGGGCATGGACATCTTCACAAGGGGCGATTTCTCACTTTCTCTCTCTTCATCTCTCTCTGTCTCTCCAACGAATGCATGCACCCTATAGCAAAAATCTCTCCTAAAAAAAAGACATAGAACAGTGAGAACATGTGAATATCATAACCAGTCATCTTACTTCCTTGGTGACCATGTGAAATTCACGGAAGGGCATTTTCTAGGCAAAAGTTTATAGTGAATGATAACCCAAAAGAGTGACTAAAAAGTCATTTCATAAATATGCATGCCTGATGAAAATAACTAACAATCAGGAATTAGTTCTTTAGAATGAGTGAGACTGTGGGAAAGATGAATAAGATAAATGAAATGTGATCTTTGCCTTCAAGAAACCTCAATCTGGGGAACCAGCAGTTAGCGTAATGGCTATGTCACTGGACTCCCATGTAGTCGACCGTGGTTTGTGTCCCGGACCCAGTGGCTTAAAACTCACGCCGGGCGCGTGTGCGTGCGTGCCCAAGATCCCGAGAGGAGAATGGAGGAGAAGGGATTGCGGCGTGACCATCCCCCCTGGGGGGTGATTTCTCGCTTTCTGTCTCTATGTCTCTCTCTGTCTGTCTGGCAAGCGCACGCGCCCTACAGTGAAAATCTCTCAAAAAAAAAAAAAGAAACCTCAATCTGCTTTGGAAGACTAAACTTGTTCTTTGAACTGATCAAATTGCGTTCTAAAAAGTATAAGGATTTTTTCTTTTAATTTAAAACTTAACTCGGGACCAGCAGTTAGCGTAATGGCTATGTTGCTGGACCACCATGTAGTCAACTATGGTTCAAGTCCTGGACCTGGTGGCTTAAACTCACACTGGGTGCCTGTACATGCATGCCAAAGATCCCGAGAGGAGAATGGAGGAGAAGGGATTGCGGCGTGGCCATCCCCCCTGGGGGGCAATTTCTTGCTTTCTGTCTCTCTGTCTTTCTGGAGAGTGTATGCGCTCTGTAGCAAAAATCTCTCCAAAAAAAGGAAAAAAAAATTAACCCAATTAGATCATTTCTTTTTTTCCCCACCTTTTATTGGTTCACAAAATACCTTAAACTAAAAATATGGACAAAGCTAGAATCTAGTGACAAGTGCACTGTAATTTTCTTCTGAAACTTTTTTTTAAATTAATTGGCAAGTGCAAAATAATTTTCTTCTGAAACACTTTTTAAATTAATTAATGTTCATTCCCTGAGTATCATCACAACGTACAAAATGTGATTTCTTATCCAGAATATACTGCATAGTGGCTTAAGCATACATGTTATCGTCAATAATTTTCCATTTCTAATTTCATATATATACATATATTACCCCTATTTCTCACCTTCTGTCATTTCCCACCCCCCTCTCACACTATCTCAGGTGTCTACCACTGTTTTTCCCCCCACATTTTATTGATTCACAAAATTTCTTAAATAATCTAAGTACTTTCAATAGCAGGTTCAGCTGGTATATACATATCTGTGAATCCATGTCTGGTCTTTGTTTTTTAATGAGCTGAATTCATGTAAGGAGAGAACTGACATGTTTTGTATACCTAATACATGCTAATCACCGGATATTTTCATAGAAAAATGAAATTAAATTATGAGTTTATTTTGGTGAAAATTTTGAAATCCAGGAGATGGCATGGATCCCACATGGCTGACTGCACAATTCAAATCTTGGATCCGGTGGCCTGAAAAATCACACCAGGAATGTGTCTGTGTGCCCAAACTACTGAGAAGGGAATAGAGGAGAAAGGACTGTGGTGTGGCCATCCCCCTGGGGGTGATTTCCCACTTTCTCTTTCTCTATGTCTTTCCCTGTTGCTCTCTGCAGCAAACAGATGTGTCCTTTCGCAAAAAGACTTGAAAAAATTAAAATTCATGCATAGTTTCTTCATAACAAGTATTTTCTATGGACCCTTTTAGAAGGCCTCTTGCATATCATCTTACTCAATGCTCACAGTAGAACTGTGAAGTGGGTAGAGTTATCCTCGTTTTTCATAACTAAGGAAACTAAAGCTCACACAGATGAAGTGACTTGGATCACGTCACATCACTGAAGAGTGACAATGCCACAAAGGCAATGCAGGTCAGCACCTCTGGATCCAATGTCCATGCTATTTACACTACCAGCGAGAAGAAGGGGAAGGGAGACGTCACTGAACTGCACTCTGAAGAAGGACTGGGAAAATGTTTGTAACTGCTCTTTATGGATGATATTCATAATTTAGGCTTAATGAGATCTTTCATAATTGACAGAAGGTGGGAACACAAGGAAACAGAAAGCCAGTTAAGGAAGATGAAGGGGTCAGGTTAGTTTCATCTACCTATTTTTAAAGACTCAGCTTGATAACTTAAATAGATGTATTACTGTCCTTTTACACAATGCCTTTCATGTTGGTATTTTAAATTTATAAGGTGATACTGTGGAGAGGAAAAAAAGCATTAGGGGGGCCCAGCAGGTGTCATGGTGGTTAAAGGTGCTGGACTCTCACAGAGCCAACTGTGGTTTGAGTCCTGGACCTGGAAACTTGCTTTCTTGCTTTCCCTTTCTCTCTCTCTCTGTCTCTCCCTGGCCAAATTAAAGAAATAATAATAACAAATGGAATTAAATAAATAAATATTTTAAATAAACAACATTAGGTTAGAAGATCCGAGTTTGAGTTTTAGGCCCCAAGTTCTGATGATATGATCTTAGAAAGCTCATATAATCACTTCCAATGTTGTGAGAGTGTTACTATCTCTAGCCTATACATTTATTGAGCATCTACAAAGTGTCGGTCACTTGGGACATGTCAGAGTTAAATGAGGCTTAGATGCCTTGCCTTCGAAGAGGTCACATTTTAAAAAGAGAGACAACCGTGGGACCAGCAGTTAGCATAATGGCTATGTCGCTGGACTCCCATGTAGTCGACCGCGGTTCGCCTCCCGGACCTGGTGGCTTAAACTCACTCTGGGCGCGTGTGCATGCGTACCCAAGATCCCTAGAGGAGAATGGAGGAGAAGGGATTGCAGTGTGGCCATCCCCCTGGGGCAGGGTCGGGGGTGATTTCTTGCTTTCTATCTCTCTGTCTGGTGAGCACACGCGCCCTATAGCAAAAACCTCTAACAAAAAACAAAAAGGAGAGACAATCGTGAATATAAACCAATGCAGTAAAACAAGGTGGGTGTTACAAAGAAAGCCTGTCCTGGTCACAGTGGGCAGAGGACTTCTGCTTGGTATGGGGTAGAGTGGAAGGTTATCTCACTGACACCACAAGACAGAAGACGACAGGCATTATGAAAAAAGTGACCCATGGAGATGAGTCTTGGTAAAGTACAAATCATTTTTCCAGTGACTTTGGGGTGTAATGTTGCAGTGAATCTGAGGTGAATCTGGGGTAGGAGTGTGCTCTAGCCAGAGGGAAATACATACATAAATACTCACAGGTCTGATGTGGTTAGCAGTAAGGAACATGCAGTTTGTTTGGGCTAAAATTTTGTGTAGAAGGAAGATGCAATTAGAGACAGGGCTAGAGAGAACAATTTGCTATGCTGAGGAGGTTTAGTTTTATGCTGTGGGCATTAGGAAGTCGTCAAGTTACAGTGAAGTAATCAGATTCTCATTTGGAAAGACTACTGGCTTTTGGGGGGAGACTCAGTGTGGGACTCAGGAGAGAGGACACGTGTAGACCCACTGTGAGCTGCAGATCACTAGTCAGTCCACACGTTCGCTCTTATTCTGAGTTCAGTGTAAATCATGATTTGCTCTATTATTTTGTTTTGTTTTGTTTTGAGACGTTTTTGCTATAGGGCGCGTGCACTCGCCAGACAGACAGAGAGAGACAGAGGGATAGAAAGCAAGAAATCACTCCCCAGAGGGGATGGCCATGCCGCAATCCCTTCTCCTCCATTCTCATCTCGGGATCTTGGGCACGCACGCACACGCGCCTGGCATGAGTTTAAGCCACTGGGTCCAGGACTTGAACCGCGGTAGACTACGTGGGAGTCCAGCATCATAGCCATTACACTAACTGCTGGTCCCGCTCTATTATAGACCATTTGTAATTGAACTATAGATTCTACTTTCATGTATTTATTTAAATAAATAAACTTATGAAAGTTCAAATATGTTTCAACAATCAAAAATGAATTATAATAAACTAAAAAAACTCACAAAAACTCCACCTTGTCCCCCAATTCTTATCTTAACAAAACATGTTGCTGATCAAGGGTCCCAAGAATAAATCAAAATACTGTTGAGTTTTTAAAGTAATAAGTTGAGAATCTGGAGAAATGGAACATTTGTGCATTGTAGGTCAGAATATGAAAATGCTGTAGCTGCTACGGAAAACAGATGGCAGTTCCTCAAAAAATTAAAAATAGAATTACCATATGATCTAACAACTCCACTTTGGGGGCATATAGCCAAAAGAATTAAAGGCAGGAACTCAAATAAATATTTGTACTCCCATGTTCATAGCAAGATTACTCACAGTAGTCAGAAGATGGAAGTGACACACATGTCCAACAATGGATGAATTAACAAAATGTATGCACATATGATGGACTATTATTCAGACTTAAAAAGAAGAAAATTCTGGAAACCAGCAGATGGCGTAATGGTTACATCATTGGACTCCCACATAGTAGGCCGTGGTTCAAGTCCTGGATCCAGCAGCTTAAAACTCATGCCAGGTGTGTGTGTGTGCGTGCCTAAAATACTGAGAGGAAAATGGAGTGGAAGGGATTGAGGAATGGCCATCCCCCCTGGGGAGTAATTTCTCTCTTTCTGTCTCTCCATCATCTCTCTCTTTGCCCTATAGCAAAACTCTCTGGAAAAAAAAAAAAAAGAAGGAAATTCTGACACAATGCTGTCACATGGATGACCCTTGAAGACAGTATGCTAAGTGAAATAAGCAGTTACAAAAAGACAAATATTGTAAGATGTCAGTACTAGGATGTATCTAGAGTGGGCAGATTCATAGAAATGAAAAGTAGAACTTCAGCTGCCAGGGCCTGGGTTAGGGGGTAGCGAGAGGAGAAGCTGCTGTTTAATGAGGGTAGAGCTACAGTCTTGCAAGGTGAAAAGGAGAATGGCTGCCCAATAACGTGAGTTTATTTAACACTACTGAACTTGAAAATGATTAAGATGGAAAATTTCATGTTATGTGCATTTTACCAGTTTTTAAATATATCAACGATCTTTAATTGATTAAAAAACGCATTTGAGTGATCCAGTCATGGTAGTAAAGAGCTGGTTAATGAAGCCAGCAGATGGCATAGTGGTTACGTCACTGAACTCCAACGTAGTCAACTGCAGTTCGAGTCCCAGGCCTGGCAGGTTAAAACTCATGCTTGAGGGATGGCAGGTGGCGTGGTGATTAAAGACACTAGACTTCCAGATGGCTGACTGCAGTTCAAATCTTAGATCTGGCAGTTTGCTTTTCACTTCTCTCTCTCTCTCTCTCTCTCTGTCTTTCTCTGGTCAAATTAAAGCAAATAACAATAATAATAATTAAAGTTAAATGAGATCATTATGAAAAAAAACTCATGCTGTGTGCATGTGCATGCCTGCCTAAAATCCTGAGAGGAGAATAGAGGAGAAGGGATTGCCGTGTGGCCATACCCCCGGGGGTTGAATTTCTTGTTTTTGTTTTGTTTTGTTTTGTTTTCTCTCTGTCTGTCTCTGTCTCTTTGGTGAGCACACATGCCCTATAACAAAAATCTCTCTCTCTCTCAAAAAAAAGAATAAATAAAGAGCATCTAAATTAGAAAGAGTTAAATTATCACTGCAGATGACTTGATGTTATATATAAAATCTTCAAAGACTATAAAAAACGTTTATAATTAAAAAACAAACTTGGTAAAGTTGTAAGACACAAAAATCAATATAAAATTCATTTGCATTTTTATATAATTGAAAGGAAATTTATGAAAAAGGAATTTTTAAAAATCCCATTTATAATAACTACTAAAAAAAAGGAGTAAAATACTTAGGAGTAAGTTTAAATTTGAAATGAGTCTATACCTTCAAAACTATAAAATATTTTTAAAATAAATTGAAGATGCAAATAAATGGAAAGATATCCTATGTTCATAGATTGAAACAATAAATTTATTGTTAAAATGTCTACACTCTATACTACCCAAATTGGTCTACAGATTGAATACAATCCTTATCAAAATTCCAATGACATTTTTCACTGGAGTAGAATAAAATCAGACCTAAAATTGTATTGGAACTACAAAAGTCTCTGAATAAACAAAGCAATCCTGAGAAAGAACAAAGCTGAAAGCATTGTACTAGCTGATCTGATAATCTACCCCAAATGTACTATCATCCCAGCATGGAACTAAGATAAAAGCAGACAAATAGAGGAGAACTAGTGATTTCAGAGGAATAAGCAAAATGAAGATTTTCCACTGATAATTCAGCCTCCAGCCCACTAACTTGAGTGGAAGGAAGACTTTCAAGCCTCCTGTCTCCCTCTCTCTGTCTCTGTCTCTGTCTCTCTCTACCTCTGTCACTGTCTTCTCATTTTTTCGTAATTTTTCCCTTCTAAAATTTTTTAAGGTAAAGCATTTTCTTAGCTTTCAGCCCCTCCCTTCCCTTTATCTTGTTAATAATCCCCTTGCCCCCTCCCAACCCAGGAGAGGCAAGGGAGTAGGACTTCAGAAGACACCTTCATGGCTCCTAGTGATTTTGCATGGTGCACGAGCATGACACACAGTTTTCTAATTTTTGCTTTTAAAAAAAAAAAAGAATTTTTTTTTAGTTTTTTCCTTCTCTTTTTCTCTGTTTCTTGGTGGTTTTTGTTGCTGTTGTTTCTCTCTCTGTGTTTCATTTTCTGCATGCTCCTGGATGCTCAGATTGAACTTCAAGTGTGGGAAGAAACACACCATCCATCAGATGAGTAGAAATCACCACAGAGCCACAAGAAATATGGGACAGCAAGAAAATACCTCTCCTCCAAGGGAAAAGAATAACTCCTCTTCATCCACAGACAGTTCAATGGAAATCATGGAAATGTCTGATAAAGAATTTAGAACATTCATAATGGTGAAGCTAACAGATATGGAAAGGAAGAGAGACAATAAACTGCAGAAGAGAAAGGAGAAAGAAGCTGATGAGTTCCAGGAGGTGAGGAAATTCTTGCAAGATCTGAAAGAGGAATTACACACTTTACAAAAGAATCAAGTGGAACTGTTAGAGATGAAGGCTATAATACAGGAAGTCAAAATCTCCCTTGAAAGTATTAAAAGCAGACTAGATCATACAGAAAATAGAATCTCAGACATAGAAGAGAAAATTGCTGGCCTAGAAAAATCCACCACGAAGACAGAAAATTTCCCAAAAATTTGAGAATAATATACGAGAAGTACTAGATATCATCAAACATCCAAACATCTGGATATTTGGCATCCCAGAAGGTGAAGAGACTCATAAGACTCCTAACTCATAACTCATAAGAATTACAAAGGACCTCAAATAGAATAAACCCAAGAAGATCTTCTCTAAGACACATTATAGCCAGACTGACCAAAACCACAGATAAAGACAAGGTACTAAGATTGGCAAGAGAGAAACGACAAGTTACCCACAAAGGATATCCCATCAGACTAACAGCAGACCTCTCATAGGAAACAATGTGAGCGAGGAAAAAATGGGAAAATATATTCAAAGTGTTAAGGGAAAAGCAATTTCAATGATTGTACCCGGCAAGATTATCCTCATATGGGAAGAAAAGACAAGAACATTCTCAGATAAACAAAACCTGAAAGAATTTACCAGCACCAGACCAAATCTCCAAGAAGTTCTCAAGTGAGTGCTAGGTCACGAAAATTAAATGCAGAGACACAGAAATAAGAGTTAAAAACCTAAGAAAATGGCCAACTTAATCATAGGGACAAGTCTGGAGTTGAATATTATATCCCAGAATTCAATCGGGAAGATTGAACCACAACAGAAGATAAATTAAGTACATGAGACTGAACTGGTGAAATAGCATTTGGTGACTTTTGACTAAAATATTGCTGCTCTTCTTCTAGGCTTTGTTGTCCGGTTTTAAGAGTTTTTGTCTTGTCTTGAGCTGTCAATAGGTTCATGTGCCTACTATTTGAACAGAATACTAACCTGTTTCCAGGCTTTAAGTTTTAAGCAAATTTCCTTACCAATTCAAAACTGCTTTTCTTGAAATTACCAGCTGAACTTGCTATTGAAAGTAGTTAGATTATTTAAGAAATTGTGTGATCAATAAAATGTGGGGGAAAGGAATGGAAGACAACTGTAGACACCAGAGATAGTGTGAGAAGAAGGTGGGAAAGGACAGAGGGTTAGACATAGGGGTAAATATTTATAAATATATATATATATGCATATGAAACTAGAAATGGAAAATTATTGATGACAACATGCATGATTAAGCCACTATGCAGTATATTCTGGATGGGAAACCACATTTTGTATGATGTGATGATGCTGCTTAGGTGATGAATGTAAATTAATTAGTTAAAAAAAAAGTTTCAGGAGAAAAAAAAAAAAACACCAAAACTGCTTTTCTTGAAATTAAAAACAATGCATATTTGATGACTGCAGTAAGCTATATAGCCCCAGCTAGGTGCTACTTTATAGTATGTTCATTCCACTCACTGAAGTTTAAGCCTAAAGTCAGACTAGTGTTCATGGATATGTATATGTCAGCTGTGCTTCTATTGAAAATATTTAGATTAAGTTCATTAGCAAATCAATAAAATGGGAAGAAAAGGCATAGAAAGCAACCATGGATACCAGAGACAGTGTGGGAGGAGGGTGGGACATGGCAGAGGGTGAGAGATAGGGAATCAAGGGTGGCAAAAAGAAAAAAGCAAAATATACAGGAAACAAGAAATGGAAAATTACTTGTTAACGATAACATGAATGTTGATGTGCTTGATTGAGCCAATATACAGTGTATACTGGATGGGAAATCTCATTTTGTATGTTATAATGATGTATAGTGAATGAATGTAAATAAATACATTTAAATTAAAAAAGTAAAAAATAAAATAAAATAAATAAATGGATGAATCAATAAAATAAAATACAATAACAAAATTTAAAAAACCAGACATATAGACCAATGGAACAGGATAGAGAGCACAGAAATGAACCCCCATATTTACAATCAATTGATTTTTAGTAAAGATGTGAAGAACACACAATGGGTGAAAGATAGTCTCTTCAACAAATAGTCCTGGGAAAACTGAATATCCACATAATATAGGTAACAAAAAGAGGAATAAAATTAGACTGTTATTTTACATCATCTACATTACTAACCCACTATGCCCAAGGACACTCAGTGGATGTCTGAAACTTCAAATAGTACTGAACCTTATTTATATTATGTTTTTCCTATATATACATACCTATGATAAAGCTTAACATGTATATTAGGCACAATAAGGGATTTTCTATAATAACTAGTAAAAAATAGAACGACTATAACAATATACTTTACAAAAGCTATGTGGGTTGGACTATTCTGACAGCATTAACACAATGCTCTGGGTTGCTGAGGCAACATGGGAAGGTCCTGGTTTCATGCTCTGAAGTTTCCCTGTACATTCCAGGTGAATTGCATACTCACAATCCTTTATGGCTTAGGCTGGGGGTGGATCATGGCATGAGGACCCTTTTGGGTTTGCCTATCTCTCTTTGTCTCTATCTCACGGAAAAAAAAAATTCTGAAAAAAGTTATGCAAATGTGGTCTCTCTCTTAAAATATCTTATTGTAGGGAACCAGCAGTTAGCGTAATGGCTATGTCGCTGGACTCCCACGTAGTCGACCGCGGTTCGTGTCCCGGACCCGGTGGCTTAAAACTCACGCTGGGCATGTGTGCGTGTGTGCCCAAGATCCCGAGAGGAAAATGGAGGAGAAGGGATTGCGGCGTGACCATCCCCCCTGGGGGGTGATTTCTCGCTTTCTGTCTCTATGTCTCTCTCTGTCTGTCTGGCGAGCGCACGCGCCCTACAGTGAAAATCTCTCCAAAAAAAAAAAAAATCTTATTGTAGTGTACTTATCCTTTATGTGATCTATTGATTTGAAAGTGAAAAATTCACTAAGTTACTAATGGATGGTAGTGTATGGAGATGCAGGACTAAATGATAATTCATGATGAGTGATAGTAGATTTTATCTATACCTTCAAAATCTATACCTTCAAAACTATGAAACATATACTGAGTAGATTTTATCACAGTACTTAGGATGACAACTTATTTTAAACTTATGAATTATTTCATAAACACAAGTTACCACAAGTAACTGAAATCACAAATTGAAACTATACAGATAAAGGGTGGCTGCTGTACAAAAACCAACACAAATTGGATTAAGGACTCAAATGTAAGACCTAAAACTTTTTTTTTTGAGAGGTTTTCACTATAGGGCGCATGCACTCGCCAAACAGACAGAGAGAGACATAGAGACAGAAAGCGAGAAATCACCCCCCAGGGGGGATGGTCACTCTGCAATCCCTTCTCCTCCATTCTCCTCTCGGGATCTTGGGCACGCACGCACACGCGCCCAGCGTGAGTTCTAAGCCACCGGGTCCAGGACGCGAACCGTGGTCAACTACGTGGGAATCCAGCGACATAGCCATTACGCTAACTGCTGGTTCCCAAGACCTAAAACTTTAAAACTATTAGAAAATGTAGAGAAAAAGTTTCATGACATTGGTCTGGGCAAAGACTTTTTGAATATGACTCCCCAAAATGTAGACAACAAAAACAAAAATAGACAAGTAGAATTACATTGAACTAAAAAGCTTCTACACAGCGAAAGAAACAAAAAACAGAGTGATGTGGTAACCTACAGAATGGGAGAAAATATTTTCAAGCCATACTTCTGGTAGAGTTAACATCTAAAATATACAAGGAACTCAACTCAGTATTAAGAGAACAAATAGCTCAATTTACAAATGGATAAAGGACCTGAATAGACATTTCTCAAAAGAAGACATGTTCAATACATATTGTACAACACAGTGACTATAGTTAAGAATATATCATACCCTTAAAAAATGCTAAGAGAATGGAAGAAAAATGTTCTCACCACAAAAATGATAACTATGAGAGATAATGCATATGTTAACCAGCTAGTTAGTCATTCCACATTGTATATATACTTCAAAACATAATATTGTAGGGACCAGCAGGTGGCTTAAATGGCAGAAATCATTGTCTCAGAATTCCAAGAGGTCAGCAAAGATGTCGTTTCTTCTGACGGCTGTGAGCCAGATCTGTTCTAAGCCTCTTCATTGGGTCTGGTGGCTTGCAGTCTTTGGCATTCTTTGATGTATAGAACCATCATCCTCACCCCTGCCTTGATGTGCACGTGGCATTCTCCCCGTGTGGGTCTCTCTGTATCCAAATTCCCCCTTTTTGTAATGACATTGGTCATACAGGCCTGGGACCCATTCAAATGATCTCATTTCAACTTGACTAGCTCTGCAAAGACTGTTTACAAATACGGTCACTTTGTAAGATATTGGGGGTTAGGACTTCAGACCTTTTTTTTAAGAGTTTTTGTTTTGTTTTGTTTTGTTTTGTTTTGTTTTGTTTTGTTTTGCTATAGGGCACATGCACTTGGAAGAGAGACAGAAAATGATAAATATCCTTCAGGGTGATCTCACGCCACAATCCCTTCTCTATTCTCCTCTCGAGTTGGGCATGCATGCACATGCATCCGACATGATGTTTAAGTCACTGGGTCCAGGACTCAAAGCAGGAGTCCAGCAACATAACCATTACACCATCTGCTGGTCCCCAGCCTGTGAATTTAGGGAGACATCATTCAACCCATAACACTGGGGTGATTGTCACTAGTGAAGCCTTTGGATTTCTCAGATATCTTTGAATTTCATGTCTTTTATACTAAGGCACTAACTGTACAAAACATTTTCATTAGTAACACCTCTAATTAAAGACAAATCTCTTAGTTTAACAAGAAAAAGCTGATAATTGACAACAATTCAAAAAACTATTTTTTTGTTTGTATTTTTTTAGATTTTTGTCATAGAGTATGCTCTCTATGGAGAGACAGAAAGAGAGGGACAGTAAGAACTCACCCTCCAGAGGGAATGGCCATGCTGGAATCTCTACTCCATTCTCCTCCCAGCATTCTGGGCATGCACATACACATACCTAGTGCGATTTTCAAGCTGCCAGGTCTAGGACTTGAACTGCAGAGTCAGCCATGTGGGATCCAGTGCCTTAACCACTACATTACCTGATGGTCTCCCCCAAAATATAGTTATTAATCTAATCCAACCCTCTTTGAGGGCATTAGTGAAGGACAAATCAACACACATGGTGTGGTATAAGAAGCACTGTGGGCTGGAGGCCAGGAACTATAGAGCTGAGTCCTCACCAACACTCACTCACCGGGGAACTCCTTACCACGTGGAATGCCACTGCCTTTCTTAGGGAGGCGATATGATTTCTAGATTGCAGATGATTCTCTGAATCCTATTCTACTTTGCAATGCTCTATCTTGATTATTCTTTTCCATCCTCATATACAATTATAGATGACAGAGAGACAGATGACAAACAAGCCAGCATATTAATGACACTGATTCATGGGATCAGCAGATGGCTTAATGGTTACGTCACTGGACTCCCATGTAGTTGACTGCAGTTCAAGGCCCAGACCTTCCGGCTTAAACTCACACCAGGTACATATGCGTGCTGTGCCCAAAATCCCAACAGGAGAGTGGAGGGGAAAGGGACTGCGGCATGGCCATCCCCCCGAGTGGTGACTTATCACTTTCTGTCTCTCCAGCAAATGCACACGCCCTATAGCAAAAATCTCTCTTACAAAATAAAATAACACTGTTCAAAATTTGTAGAATCTTAGAAATAGAAGGCTTCCATCAAAGAAATGGAAGCCTAGGGAGGCTGAGTGACTAAGAGGCACATACCATTCCTTGCCTAAACAACTTCGAATAGGATAGGGACTTAAATTAGTTCCTCAGACCCAGGGGTCTTCACGGATGAACTTTAAGAGTTTATATATCTCCTAAGAGTGCACAAAAATTGGTGTGAATATGCATGGATACATTTTCCTTTTCCCTGCTACCAGGAGTTCCTAGCTTTCATTAAATTCTCAAAGGAATCTGTATTTGCTGAGCTAGACTCAGCTCCCAGCACATGCCTGGCATGGAAGAGATCCTCAATAAACAGTAGTTGACTTATGCATGTCAAGTTCTCAACGAAGAAAAAGTTAAAGACCACTGACAGTAAAACTGAATATCACTATTCTCTGGAAAATGATCCTCAGTAGTTTCTGCCCCATAATCTCTGCCTGTTCGAGTCCTTCATCATCCTGTTTCACGTTTTGGATGAATTCCACGATGCCGTGCTTGTCTATTAAGTCATTTAAGAAAGTTACTTAAAAATCACAATTTCATCTCCTTTAGGAAATCATCTTTTTTTCATTTAACTTTACCAACCTTCTTAATTAACAAAGGCTTAATGGGAGTTAATGGATGATGTATTAATTAACTTAGGAAATGACTGCTTTGTTCTTATTAAAGTAATTCCAATGTTTAAACATTTGTAATTTTGATTAGTTCTGTCAAGTAAGACATCCCAAATCCAATTTAACCTAAGTCACCTTATTTTACTATTAGTCCAGGACCAAGAAAAATCTCCACGACACCTGGAACAATTCTGAGTACTGTGGGAAAGGCCCAGACGTGGTATTACAAGCACAGAGAGTAGGTGCTCAATGAACGACTGAAGGCTCAGTGCATTATAAAGACGTCGCTAATGCTGTTAGGACAGGGAACCCTCTGAGCAGGGCCATCAGCCTTAAGAACCACAGGTGGGACTTCCATCAGTGCTAGGTCCCTTTCTGAAAGAGCATGTGTTTCTGAGGGACATTAAGGAAGGGTACCACCCTGACAATTGGCCAGTGGAGATATCAAATATAATTGGCTGTAGGTATTAAACATTTCCTTTTGCAAAAAAAGGAAAGGAAAAGTTTTTTATGAAGGACATGCTAATATGGAAGCAGCCCAGAGGGCCAGGGAAAGCGCCTCAAGACAGAAGAAGTATGGTACCGTGTGGGAAGCAGGCCAGGCCATTCATGCCACAGGGTGTAACATTACACGTCTTCCATGAGGAGGGGTAGCCTACAGTCTAATCTTGGACAGCAACAATATATCTCCTATGTACTCTAGCTGGAGAGATGAAAGAAACCCACTATAAAAAACGGGTCGAAGGAGACAGGTGCAAGATATCATTTAGGCAAATGTGCTGTGGCGAGAGCAGAACAATTGGAGCAAGATTACTGAGGGGACGGAGCTCGACTTTGACGCTCCACTTCAAGTGTCACAGCCTTCCTTTCTTTGGGTGTTTCTGGGGCTCCCTGGCCCCTTCCTGAACTCTCCTTGATGGTCACCAGCCATGGTCTACGAGTTAATCCGAGGCCATAGAACTAACCTGGTAAACTAATCTCTACCAAATCGCCCTGAAGAAATGATTTAGGGCTTTCTCCTCCATAAAAGCTGTGAATTTCGTCTTTCTTCAGCCGTGGTCTGCACACTTAGCTGGTAGTCCCGCTGCACAGTCAAGTATGAGGAAGCTGCTCTACTTATGGCTTCTGATGAAGGCAGATACTTTTTTTTGGAGAGGTTTTTGCTATAGGGTGCGTGTGCTTGCCAGACAGACAGAGAGAGACAGAGAGACAGAAAGCGAGAAATCACCCCACCCAGGGGGATGGCCGTGCAGCAATCCCTTTTCCTCCATTCTCCTCTCAGGATCTTGGACATGCGCACACACGCGCCTGGCGTGAGTTTTAAGCCACCGACCGGATCTGGGATGCGAACCGTGGTCAACTACATGGGAGTCCAGCGACACAGCCATTACACTAACTGCTGATCCCAGGCAGAAGCATTTTGATTATTGCTTTATAAATCTATTAATTATCTTCATAAATATTATCTTTGTAAATCTATTTATTAACCAAAATACATATAACTGAGATTATGATTAACAATTTTAATTATTTAAACGATGACAACATGGATGGCTATCATGAAGTGTGAAAAGCAAATTATATACATCCCCATAGTTAATAAAATTCCATCAAAGTGAAAAAAAAAAAAAGCTATGAATTTTAACCTCAGCCTGGTGAAGACACCTGGAATAACAACTCATACTCTGATTGCACGGTTAATTTCCATACAAACATCAGTGTGAGGGCTGTGTGCTGAGCACCACGGGGCTAGGATGGTGGACAAGACAGCTCTATCTAGAAGGGCCTTCTCAGTCAGTAAGGGGCAGTGATCCGTTCATAAGCACCTTGAATCAGAGCAGTGAATGACAGGAATGGTGTGGGCACAGAGCCAAGAGGGGGATGAACTCTCACCCGTGCCAGCTGCATTGTGCATGCCCAAGGTCCTGAGGACAACACGCTTGATGTTGCTGTTGCCTGTAGCTAGCCCTGCCATCAAGCTCCCATGGCGACACCGAGCCCAGATCTTCCCGGGCAGGTGAGGGGAGATGAGCAACCCCAGAGCTCACACAGGAGTAGACCAATCAGTGATCCCCAAGGGAAAGATGAATCTCCAGAAGGAGGAGGCAGGCTCTGTGATCCAGCCATTCCCACCCACATGAAGAAACTCTTCTTTCATTAGCTTGGAGGGTCTAGGCCCAATGTTTTTTTCTTTATTGCCAGAGGGTGTGTATGTTCACCAGAGAGAAAAAGAGAGAGAGAGGAGAGGGAGAAAGCAACCCTCAACAGGGCATGGTCATGCTATAATCCCTTCTCCTCCATTTCTTCACTCTCAGGATTTGGGACACACACACACACACACACGTACATGGAGCATTTTTTGAGCCACTGGGACCAGACTTAAGTCACGGTTGACCATATGCAATCTGGCTTTCTTAACCACTAGGCTACGGGGCTGGCCCAAGGTCCAGTTTGTAAAGAGTTGGCAGATTTCCTTAGATTCATTCACAGCTTTTCAGAGAGAGGAGGGTGGCTGGTGAAAGGTTACTGTTCCACACTCCCAGGTGCAAAGACTTTCAGTATTTGTGGTTTAACCCAATAATGGTAAATACAGGTAATTCCATGTCAGGTCGGAGGGAAGACAACGCCCTGGCTGGGTGACAAGGAGACAACTATGGGTGACCAGTCACTTTAAGTAACTAGCATTGGAGGCTTATACTAAGAAGGCAGGTCACACAACTAACCCATAGGTGCCCAACAGGTCCTCAGTCTCCCGGATCCTTTCCTTCTGTGACATTAGATCAGCTTTTTCACACTTTCTTGGTTACACCCACAATATTTCTTGCCTCCAATAAATCTACTGGCAACGCATCCTCTCTCAGTAAAGCCGCTGGGATAATCCTTAACCACAGTTGCATCGTGTCCTTTATACAGAGAAGGGTAGTTTTCTTCTACTGTCTTTTTGAGGCTGAGCCCAGGGTACTGAAAGTTCCCACTTCTCTCCTCTGTCCCAAGTTAATGTCTTCATCCTCTGTTATGCACATCTACCTCCATCGTGGTTGAGCGTCCTCAGCTGAAGCTGGCCATCACACCGTCATCTGTCTGTGCTCCTTACTTCTCTGGATGCTCCAGCCATCGGTATTGTTCGAAAGCTGATTCTACCCTTACTCTGCCAGGAGACTTGCAATTGCTAACCCTGACTTAACTGTTCACACCTGGAGCCAAAACCAGGGTGTTTTCCATCTCCTTCAAATTCAGAAAGTGGTGTTAATGCGCTGCTCCAGAGAGGCTGGCTCCCCTGTCGTGACAGCAGTTCAAATCCCTGATCTGGTCAGCCTGAAATACACCAGGCATGCACACTAGTGCCCGAGATCTGATGGAGGACTGGATGAAGGGGATCACAGTGTGGCTACATCTTACAGACTGTCTCACCCACCCCCTCTCACCTGTCCTATCACAAATAAAGAAACAAATAAATTTTAAAAAATAATAAAACCATGCCTTCTTTCTTCTTTTGGAAGAAGACTCTATCTATCTATCTGTCTATATCTATCTATATTTAATTATTTATTTATTTATATTTATTATTTTATTTATTTTATTTAAATGTACTATAGGGCACATGCACTCACCCAAGAGAGACAGAGAGAGAAAGAGAGGGAAAGTGAGAAAGCAAACCACCAGGTCCAGGACTTGAACTGTGGAAGGCCATGGTGGAGTCCAGGGCCTTAACCATCATGCCACCTGCTGGCCCCTAGACAATATATTTTTAGCTATGGATTTCTATTGACCAGCAGATCGGAAGTCAGTTTAGTAGGTCTCTTACCACCTGCTTTAGGTGAAACAAACTTGAACCTAAGAGAGCTGAAAACCTCGGAGTGCCTCACCCATGGGAGGGGCAAGTATCTTTCTGGAACGCTGACCCAGCTGGGGGTGTGCTAGCCCACGACGCAAGTCACATTTCTTACTATTAGCTGGGGCTCGAGGAACATGACCGGGGATTTCAGAAACATCTTCCTAAAGCAGGAGAGTCACCTTTTGCAAATGTATTTGGACCCCCTTGCATTTGCTTCCAGGTTTCTGGTTTATTTACCTCTGGCTTTGGATGTCACCCTGCTGGCTCCTAGAGCCACCCAATGGCCTCCCAGATTAGGTTTGCCTGCTCCTGGGCTGCTGGCCGACCCCTGCACACTGCTGCCCACACTGACCCTGCACCCCTTGGCCTCAAACCCTTCTGCCCACATTGCGCCAGGGACGACATCACCCCTAGAAAAGGTCAACGATGATGATGGCAAAATTCCTGCTATACATCAGGGCATACCAATGCTGTACCGAGGAGCAGGGTCCAGGAACTTCCTGCCGTGTTCAAGTATTCGGTTCCTGGTAATGGACTTTGTTATGTAAGGGGGGAAAGATGCTGGATCTTAATATTTCTTTGGATCTTCCTGGGAGTAAAACACTCATTCACGGAGGAGCACTTAAACCCATGATGTTAAATGAATAACTTAGTTGGATTTTAAAAATAGAACAGCACGAATTCAGCATTTTCCAAGAAATAAGCCCTGTGAGAAAATATTCTAATTACTAGTTATTATCTGAAATGATAGTTGTTATAAGGAAAAACTATTTTAGAAGGTCAAGTAGCATGAAAATTATACCACAGTTTAAGGTTTTTCTAATTCTTGTTTCATAAAGCTATAAATTGAAGTGATCCTATTATAATTTTTTAACTTTCGTAATGCAAATGCTTAAAAATGGCACAGGCCAGGACCAGCAGTTAGTGTAATGGCTATGTCACTGAACTCCCATGTAGTCGACCGCAGTTTGAGTCCTGGACCCGGTGACTTAAACTCATGCCAGGCGCATGTGCGTGCGTGCCCAAGATCCCAAGAGGAGAATAGAGGAGAAGGGATTGCAGCGTGGCCATCCCTCCTGGGAGGTGATTTCTTGCTTTCTATCTCTCTGTCTCTCTCTGTCTTTCTGGTGAGCGCACGCGCCTTATAGCAAAAACCTCTCCAAAAAAAAAAAAAAAAATGGCACAGGCCTGGCCCTGCAGCCTAGTGGTGAAGGGAGCTAGATCCCACATGGTTGGCCAAAGTGGGGCCAGGGCTCTACGTTGCCATGGTAAGAGCTTACATTCCCATGCATCCATACATTCGTAATATTCCATCCAGCGTCCTCCCTGGAGCCACGAATGACTTTGTTGGTGCCAGCAATCGTTCCCACAGCACTGGGAAATGATGAGCATGGCCTGATCATATTTGCTGCCCATTAGTCAACGCAGGGAAAATAGCAGACAAATGAAGTTTCTTCTCCAGAGCCAGCTGTCACTTGATGACAAATCTGCTGGGGACTCCTTTTACTAGATATTATGTATTCAGTCCACTCAAGCTGGAGCAGAGGTTTCCTGGAAAGGGAAAACACCGAGGGCTCTCCTGTCTCCTCAGCATAATTATAGAAATGGCTGAACATTCTTGGCCTAGAAACCCTCAAAACTTGAATAAGGCTCAGAGAAGAGCTTCCCAAATATCTGTAGAATTAGAAAGTCTTTTGATGAGAAATATTAGCACAATTGAGAAGGTGCTGTTGCCTAATTTCTAAGCAAATAATAGTAAGAAGTGCATGATTTGGTGAAATGATGGGTCAGAGAGGTTAAATTTTTCTTTTTTTTAAAGGTTTTTGTCATAGGGTATGTGTGCTTGCCAGAGACAGTGAGAGGAAAAGTGAGAAATTACCCCTCAAGGGGAATGCCATGCCACAATCCCTTTTCCTCCATTCTCCTCCTGGGATTCTGGGCACGCACGCACACACAATGCACATGGTTCTCAAGCCACCAGGTCCAGTACTCCAACCACAGTGGCCATGCAGGAATCCAGCACCTTAACCACCACATCACCTGCTGGCCCCAAGAGGGGCTGGATTATTAACCTCACAACTCTGGTGAGGATTGAAGCTGGGTCCATCTCCCACAGCTCACCCCTACTCAGGTCTGGATCCCACAAAACTGGTGTGCCCACCAGGTCAGAAATGGTGAGTATCTAAAAGATGTTTGGGACACTTGGCTTCATCTTCTAAGCCTGTGTGGATTTTCCTTTCACTACCATTTTCTCATTGATTTGATGTCTTCTTCTATAGGTTTCCTTCGTGGAGCAGGTACGTCGATAAATAAATACCCTACGAATTAAACGTTGTTGAAGGGTAGAAAGAAGAAGGTAAGCAGTGAGCCATAGAGGACTTAGAGCAAAGGTGCTGCGGGCTTTGAGGCTGGAAGAATCACAGGTGGGTGGAGCAGCCAGGAGAGGCTTCATGGAAGAAGTGGTTTCCACACGATTATAAGCAATAGATGGGAGTGTGTCGGGCACAGAGGACTCTAAAAGGTGCAGGTCAGGTCTCCTAACTCACTCAGTACCTGTTACTCAAATGTTGATTGATTGATTGATTGATTGTAAGAGAGACTTAAAGTCCAAACATAAAAATACAACCTATAGTATTGACACAAGGTACAGTGAACCAGAAAGCTTATCCTTTCTTTTGGCCATGAAGAGAATAATGGAAGATTCCTGTTGAGAGAGGAAAACAAATTTATCAAAATTGTGAAGATTATTCCAGACTATTGAGGAATTCTTTGACTTTGACTGTAATTTCTATTCTTCATTCTATTTTCAAAGTCAAAATGCATTCTTTCCTTGTCTATCAGCTCTTACTCTTGGTCCAACAGAACTTGATAACCATTTTCTTACATCTCACACCCACTTCCACATGCCTGCTGTAGCCACACCCCCTCCACCTGCCTGCTGTAGCCACTCTTGCCCCCAGGGCATCCTTGAGGCTACAGAGGACTAAGGCTGTCTTGTGGGAAGGGTCCCCTGGGCTTCATAGCACTAGTCTGGTCCTTCATGATCCTCCTTCTCAAAGGAAAGAAGACACGATCACTTCACTATGACCTTGGGGACTCAACAGAGGACACCCAGATCCTTTGACATCTGGGCCCAGAGGACTGAAGACGAAGAGAAACTGAAGTTCCCTCACTGTCTGCCCAGACTCATTGGTGAACGTCCTGAGGACCACCCATTTCCCCCCATGGGTACCATCCATAACAACCTTCTCAACAGAGACATCACCTGCTCCTTACCCATGAGAAAGTAGCCTTACACCAAACGTTACCCCACCAGACATCAAGACGGGAACATGACCCTGGCCTAAATCTCCTGTTTGCATCAAGAGGGCTGGAGGAGTTTTACCACCCCACCCCTCTGTGGCCTAAGTGCTTGACTGATCTCGTGTCTCTCAGGATCTCTGGTTTCCTGCAAACACCAGAGCCTTGCCTCAGTTTTGGTCCCTTGGGGCCCTAATTCCACATCTAGCACATGGCAGTCCCATTTCTCAAGGCCATAGCTTGCTTCCAGGATCCTATTCTGATGGATCAGTCACACACTCCTCTGAATCCAAAAAGTAATCTCAATCAAGTAATCCTTGCTTCCCGCCATGCTCTGCCTTGTGAGTGAGAGAACTTGATTCTGATGCCAGACCAGGCTGGACTAAAGCAGGGTTTTCTAAACTTACCTGGTTTCAGAAGCCATCAAGACCACGGTTAGTGTTCTACACACAGAATCCTAACCCTCCTCCTATAGAGTCTGCTGTAGGAGATCTGGGACAGCGCTGGGCCGTGTGTTTTCATTGAATGCCCTAAGTGATCCCTAGGCCTCTCGGACATCTAGAGAAATGCTGAATTCGACTTTGCTCTGCCTTCTTAGACCTGATGATTTAGACTGTTAGTCCTTCCTAGAGGGAAATCAACCTTGTTGTTCCAACTAATGTCTCCCTAACTCCAACCAGTGGAATTAAGCATGCAGTGAATCCATTCTGCCATTCCCACAGACATGGAGTCAAGAGGCCACGGGGGAAATGCTCAGGCTGCGAATACAAATGACTGTCCCAAGGGCTGCCCTACAGGGCCGATGCAATAGACTGGTTTTACCCAGCAGCCTGGAACGAAACTGCCTGCCCTGACATTAAGACTAGCTCTACTGGGACCAGCAATTGGTGTAGTGGTTAAGACACTGGACTCCCACATGGCCAACCACAGTTCAAGCCTGGGTTCTGGCTGTTTGCTTTCTCACTTTCCTTCTCTCTCTCTCCTCTCTCATCTCTCATCTCTCATCTCTCTCTCTGGTGACCACATGAGCCCTATGGCAAATTAAAAAAAAAAAAAAAAGATAAATAAAATGAAATAAATAAGTCTTTAAAAAGAAAAAAAGAAGACTAGCTCTACCAACTGGGTGCCTCCCCTGGCCGATAGAATCTAGCCAGTTGCTGCCAAGTCCCACGCGTGCCAACAAGCTCTCTTTCAAAACAGCTCAAGTAGCTTTCCCTTTCCTGGTAAGCTCTCTAACCTGCCTTGGTTCTTTGGACATACCAGAGGCCACCCTGACCTTTGCACCCCAAATTGCAATCTTAACTTTTACTCCTGTTAAAAGAAAAACTTCCATCAATTTAATTTAGTAAAGTTTAACTGAGCAAAACCAATTTGAATGGGAAGCGCCCAGAATGGCTTCCAAAGAACTCCGGATAGCCGCATGGTGGGGTGACATTTATGTGCAAGAAAGGGAAAGTGATGCACAGAAAACGGAAGCAAGGGAATAAGGTGGAAAAATAATTGGATTGGTTACAGCTCGATGTTTGTCTGCATGAACACATTTTAAAGGGCGGGCTGTCTGTGAGTGACTGAAGTGGGGGTGCCGGGATTGGTTGTAATTTAGCTACTTGCCAAAGAAGCAGACTAGCAAGTGAGGTTGCGGTTTGCTTACAGGAACTCAAGCAGGAATTTGAAGGTCTTCTCAGGCCAAAATAGTTTAACACTCGCAAATAAACTACTTTATAGTTTATAATAGATTTATCCTTTTTCTTTATTATTAGGATTGTTTGACTGACTGATTGATTGATTTAATTTCATGATAAGGCACTTGCACTTGCTGGAGAGAGACAGAGAGAGAGGGAGGGAAAGTGAGAAAGCACCCCCTAGGAAGGATGGCCACACCACAATTCCTTCTCCATCTCGCTCTCCTTTCAGGATTTTAGGCACATTTACACATGGGCTGGTGTGTTTTTCAAGCCACCAGGTCCAATACTCAAACTGGGCAGTTGGCCATGGGGGCTCCAGCTGCCTTCATTATCAGGGGGCCAACTGACCCTGAGACGGGTGTTTACCTTTCATTTAATGTCAACAGGCCCGGGCCAACTTTAATCTCTTCCTTTCTCCCATGCCCCAGCATGCCTTACAGCCAAGGTCACCTTCACTGTGACACGTCTTTTACTCAGAAGGGCTTCCCTCACCTGACATTGTGACTAGCCTTGCAGAGAGGCATCCCTACCTTTCCAGCCCCTTGAATAAGTCCTCCTTGTACATTACAACGGTCTTTGGTATATCCACAGGGAATCGGTTCCAGAATCTCCCACGATACCAAAATGCACGCATGTCCAAGCCCCTCACACAAAATGGCATTTACTTATGACATACACACGTACTCCACATACCTTAACGCATGTCTACATTATTTATAACACATAAGACAATGTCGGTGCCACATAAATTGTTATTACAGCTTATTGTTTCAGGAATATCAACGAGAAGAAAAAAGTCTGTACCAGTTCAATACAGACACAACCATTTTTTCCCCAAATATTTACTATTTCAACCTGCGGTTGATTGAGTCTGTACACACAGAATCCACAGGTAGGGAGGACCGATTTGTCGTACCCGCCGACAGTGAACAGTTTTTGAGTTGGGGGGCAAGAATTAAAGAAAGACAACCACGGGTGTACTTTATTGTTAGTATTTATATATACTCTAGAGACTTTTGGGATGTAAGGTTTTAAGTCTTTACTGAATGTATCAGGTTGTTATAACAATACTTTGGAACATTCAGTTTAAAATAATCCCAAGACATTTTGCTCGTCCAAGGCCATGTCTGGATAAAGACCCTGGTCTTATTCTGGCGGTCACATCCTGCACATTCCTCACGTCTCCTCTTTGGCTCCCACACCAATTATATTGCCAACCATATCAGAGCAGAACTTTCCACTCCATGGACATGGTGATTTTAGTCTCTTGGCCTTCCCGAGATGGCACCAGAATTTTATACTCCGTAGTTTCATTATTCCTTCATCGGCAACTTCTTTGCTGGATGGCCTGCAGTGTAGCCAGCCTCATTATGATAACTCTGCCACTTCCAAACAATATACAGAATCTCTACCCATTCATTCTGTGCATGCCTACGTTCCGTAATGAGTTTTTCTAGCTATCTAACATGCACAAGATTTGTCTCTCCAGTTTAACCACGAACCTAGTAATTATAATAACTACTTATATTTAGCAATTTTATTTATGCAAGGCATTTTATAAACACAAATAATACAATAAATATATCTTTTTTTTTTACATTTTTTTCTCCCTTCAAGTCTATACCCTCAACTTCTTTCTTATCCTTTTTACCCCTCACAGGCCTAGAATGAATGCACAGACACAAAGTGGGTGATCAATAATCAACCACGACATTAGCTAATTAGATAAAGGAGCTAAGGCATACCACGACAACTGAGTGACTCATAATCAGGAGCCAGCAGATGGAGTAGCAGTTATGTCGCTGCACTCCCACATGGCCAACTGTGGTTCGAGTCTTGGACCTGGTGGCTTCAAAATCACTTCGGGTAAGTGTGCATGTGTGTCTAGGATCCTAGGAGAATTGAGGAAAAGGGATTGTGGCATGGCCACTCACTGTCTTTGTCTCTGTCTCTTTCTGATAAGCACCATAAAGCAAAAACCTCTACAAAAAAAAAAAAAAAAAAAAAACCCTCATAGTCAATATTCAAAGCCTAGAATGTTAGGAAGTCATCTGCAAGGGCCAGCAGGTGGTGTGGTGGTTAAGGCACTGGATCCCACATGGCCAACTGCAGTTTGAGTCCTGGATTTAGCACCTTGAGAATCATGCCAGGCACATGTGCATGCCCAAGATCCAGAGAGAAGAATGGAGGAGAAGGGATTGTGGTGTGGCCATCCCCCTACCCCAAGGGGTGATTTCTTACTTTCTCTCTCTCTCTCTCCAGCAAGTGCATGCACTTTACGACAAAAAAAAAAAAAAAGAAAAAAGAAAGATAAAAAGAAACCACCCGTTAGAGGAATTTGTTATATCAACTATGGAAAGTCCAGAAGACAGGACTACATTATCAGTCCCCAGGGCATCCTAGACATCAAAGAAGACCACACAACCATCAATTTGACAAGTGAGAAATAAAACAGAACAAACAAAAACTCATCTAGATCCAGAATTTGCCTCCTGCCCGAAAACAACGGATGTGAAGTTTGGCGGGACTACACTGTTGTTGCCCCTGTTTTCACGTCAGGCCCCACGAGGAAGTGATAGACTCCGCGTTTGTAAAGCTAAGGAACACACGGAGGAGTTCCACTGCCCAGAATTCTCCTGGAGAGTCCTCAGAGACATGACAATAGTTTCCTCTGAAAATGCTTCCTTTTAAATCAATTGCATTCAGAAAAATCGAAAATTCTAACAGGAAAAAGGATGGGATGCGTGTGAATTAATTAGGCAGTGGTTCAGACGGTTAAATACCGAGATTCCTCGAGCCTAGAGAACAGTACGTGAAGTGTAATAAGCCAGGCGCTGAAGGAGAAATAGCACAAGCAGAGTGAAGAGACTGCCAGGGGCTGGGAAGGCTGGGGACAGGGGACAGAGGGAGGCTGATTAATGGGAATGAAACTGCAGCCAGAGTGCAGGAACGACGTCTAGTGTCATCAATACGGTGGGGAGAACACAGATGGCAACAACGTGCTGCGAATCTCTAACTCGGGGGAGGATTTCGAATGTCCCCATCTGCCAAGTCATGGCAGATGGTCGCGATGCCGGCTGTGCTAATTTTCCTGGAAGAATCACTGCACGGTGCATCCTGGCCCTGTGAACCCACGTTGTGCCCCCCAATTACGTGCAGTTATTATATTTTGTAAAATGCGAGACTTGGGGCCGACAGGTGATGCAGAGGTTAAAGGCTCTGGATTTCTACATAGCTGACCGCAGTTCAAGTGCCGGACCCGGAGGCTGGCTTTCTCCGATTTCCTTTCTCTCTCTGAACAAATAAAAAAATAATAATAACAAACATAAATAAATAAATAAATAAATAATTCCTTTTAAAAAATGCAGAGACTCTTGCTCTCAGTGAAGTATGAATATAGAGAACTCTTCTCTGCTCTCCTCACCCACCTCTGCTGGCCAGGACTCCTTCAACACCCTGTCCTCCCTCTCTCCAGAAATACCCGTGAGCACCCGGAGCAGAGACCAGATGCATAACTATAAATGGAAGTCGCTGACCTGGATTTGGGTTTTGTGGAGATAAAAAGGAGATTACATTATTTACAAGGAAAAGAAGGCGGTGGGAGAGAGAGAGGCAGAGCGCTTCCACAGACCGTAAAGGCGCAGGGAGAATGAGAAACTATCCGGAGGGAGGGGAGAAACCGACACCAGCAGGAACGACCAGGGAAACTTACTGGAAACTTGCCGTGAATTACCGTCAACTGCCTTTCTGCCCAAGGTATTTAGCTCACCACCTTATGCAAGAACTCGAAGCCCTGACATCCTGGCATCTAACATTCTGGAAATAGAAGCCCTTCGTTTCTCTGTCAGGGTGCTGAGAACGTCAGGAGGGGTTTTTCTTTGTGTTTTTATGCAAACATGTGTCATGACTTTCCTGACAACCCAATACTTCTTTCCATTCTTTTTTTTTTTTAATTTTTATCTTTTTTGGTTCTTTTAGCTTGCTAAAGGGCTCCCTGAGAGACAGAAAGGAGGAAAGAGCTGCCTGTGAGGAATGGTCGTGTTCAATCCCTTCTCTTCCATTCCTCTCTCCTCCTAGGATTTTGGGTATCACACGCAGATTTGAGGCATGTTTTTCAAGTCACTAGGTCCAGGACTCAAACCAGGCCGTTGGCCATGTGGGATCCAGTTGCCTTAACTGTCACATCACTGGCTGGCCCTCTTTCCATTAATTTTAAAAAATACCTTTATTGAGACCAGCAGATGGCCTAATGGTTATGTCTCTGGACTCCCACATGGCTGGCCACAGTTCGCGTCCCAGATCTGGTGGCTGAAAACTCAGGCCGGGTATGTGCGCATGTGTGCCCAAAGTCCTGAGAGAAAAATGGAGGAGAAGGGATTGTAGCATGGCCATCCCCATGAGGGAGTGATGATTTCTTACTTCCTGTGTCTCTCTCTCTCCATGAACACACGTGCTCTATAGCAAAAATCTATCTCAACAAAAAAGAATGACTTTGTCAAATTAAAGTATTTTTTTAAAGTTTAGTTATTGGGTCCAGCAGAGGGTGTAACGGTCATGTTTCTGGACTCCCATGTAGTCAACCACAGTTCAAGTCCTGGACCAGGCAGCATAAAACTCATAGCAGGTACATGTGTGTTTGTGACCAAAATCCCAAGAAAAGAATGGAGGAGAAGGGATTGTGGTGTGGCCATTCCCCCTGAGGGGTGATTTCCATATTTCCGTTTCTCTGTCTCTCCAGTGAGTATGCATGCTGTATAGCTAAAATCTCTCTCTCTGAAAGGTCCCAGTGCCATGATCCAGCCTCAGCCAACTGGGATCACAGCCATATACAGCCCGGTTAACTCAGGGAAGTCTCCAGATGCAAACTAGGAGCCTTCCCACATGGTCTAACAGACCATTCCGTTTGACTGCCTTGCCAGCATCCAGTCCCAAAGCGTTTTATTTGGACCTTCCTACAAACTGCGATGTTAGATTACTGGGTCCAGAAGTAATTTGGACCATCACACAAGCAGCTGTTGCTATTTTTAAAGAGCAGACACAGGACCAGCAGTTGGCATAATGGCTATGTCATTGGACTCCCATGTGGTTGACAGCAGTTCAAGTCTTGGACCCAGGGGCTTAAACTCATGCCGGGCACCTGTGTGTGTGTGTGCCCAAGATCCCAAGAGGAGAACGGAGGAAAAGGGATTGCGGCGTGGCCATCCACCCTGGGGTGGGGTGGGGTGATTTCTTACTTTCTGTCTCTCTGTTTCTCTCTGTCTCTCTGGCAAGCACGTGTGCAAAAATCTCTCCAAAAATAATATTTTTTTAAAGAGCAGACATGTTCTGGAGATAAAAATTGCGTTCAGAGCAAGTTTCAGAGGACCTTGAACTTGATCAAATGCAGCTAGTCTAGTTCTATGCCTGTGATTAGGAACACGATAAAGAAAAAGCTGCAGGTTTCCACAGCCCTTCCCTTCATCAGTGAAATGGTCTGTCTGCAGAGTTTCTACTATGTGTATTACTTCCCTTGGAATTTTAAGATTGGATTTAAGAACTTCCCATAAAACCCATATAAACGCTAACTTTTAAGAAAACAAAGCTAATTCTTCCTAGCTGTGAAAGCATTTATGGCTGTACAAGTTTAGAGAATAAAAAGTAATTCAGTTAAATGGGCTTTCTCAAAAGCTCTTTTTAGCTTAAAAAGGGGGTTCAGAAACACGGCATAAAATTAGATCCAGAAAGTGTTGATTCGTTTTAAATATGAGTGAGGAGGAACACCCCTCCAAGCCCCATGGGAGAAGTCACAGGTGTCCTAACGGAGAGCCCTGCTGGCAGTTTCCAGGCCCTCCACTTTCAGGCACCTGAGACTCCAGGCAGGGTATTTGGCCTTCTGCCTGAACCACCTGCTGCGAATGTGCAGAAACGCAGAGCTGTGTCCTCCAGTCAGTCTCCGCAGATCGCTTCTCACCCATCTGACTCCCTGCTACAACCCTGGCAAACGTTTCCTGGGCTCCCCCTAGGGGATTCCTCTCTTGAAAGGGTTTGGTTTGGGGATGAGGAGGTGGCTGGTGGTTAAGGCACTGGATTCCCACATGGTCAGCCAGGATTCTAGTCCCGGACTGGCAGCTTGAAAATCACTCCAGGCACATGTGTGGACATGCCCAAAATCCCAGGAAGAGAATGGAAGAAAAGGGATTGCACTATGGCCATCCCCCTTGCGGCGGGGAGGGGAGGTCTTATTTTCCCTCTCTCTGTCTCTCTTGACTCTTTTTTTTTTTTTTTTTTTTTTTTGAGAGATTTTCGCTATAGGGCGCGTGCGCTCGCCAGACAGACAGAGAGAGACATAGAGACAGAAAGCGAGAAATCACCCCCCAGGGGGGATGGTCACGCCGCAATCCCTTCTCCTCCATTCTCCTCTCGGGATCTTGGGCACGCACGCACACGCGCCCGGCGTGAGTTTTAAGCCACCGGGTCCGGGACACGAACCGCGGTCGACTACGTGGGAGTCCAGCGACATAGCCATTACGCTAACTGCTGGTTCCCTCTCTTGACTCTTGTAAGGTACATATGCCCTATGGCAAAACAAAACAACAACAAAAAAGATTTGGGTTTTATGATGGTGCCAGACCGCAGGTGGCATTCTTGCTCACCAGCAAGCTGTATTAGCAGAGGCCTGAACAGACCCGCCAGTTCTCCAATCCATTTAGAAAAATCACAGCCCCTATGCACAAGCACAGTTGCAAAGCTCTACTCCGCTGAACCCCTCCAGGCAGTCCCTGCTTTAAGTATGAGGTGGGAGGGGAGGCATGAGATTTGGTTGAGGCGAGGAGAGAGAGGATGTACCCAGAGGGCTATCAGGATGGTCCCAAGACCCAGCCGCACAGAGCACGAAGCAATGAAGAAACAGAAGTAGCAAGATGGCATGAACCCAGGCAGGGGTCTGCATTGGGAAAGGGTGGAAGCCAATTGCCAAGAGAGAAGAAGGCTGGTGGGAGCACAGCAGCGTCCCGTTACTGGCTCTGAGGTGCCCAGTGTGAGTTGAAGCGCAGAGGAAGAAAACGGCCCTGAGCCCTGATGGGCTGACTAGGTGCTGGAAGCATGTGTTCTCAGCGAATCGCATCAACCACACATGGGAATCACACACACACACACACACGTTACTCCAGAGAAAACTGAGCTGGTTGAAAGAGACTATCTGGTTTTGCCAAAATCACACAAATGAGGTGGGCAACCAGAATTTGAATGCAAGACAGCGTGACTCCAAAGCCAGGATTGCTGTGTGCACATTGCGTTGGTCATCCTTAGGCTTTATTTAATGATAGGTCTGAGGACCGGCCCCCCAATGCATATTTCTCCTGTCATTTATTTTGTGCCTTTAATTATATTGCAACATACATTAGAGACTTTTTTTGAGAGATTTTTTGCTCTAGGGTGCATATATTTGCCAGAGAGACAGGGAGACAAAAGGCAAGAAATCTACCCCCTATCCAGCTGACCATGCTGCAATTCCTCCTCCTCCTTTCTCCTCTCAGGATCTTAGGCACACATGCACACGCACTTGGCGTGAGTTTAAGCTACCAGGTCTGGGACTCAAACCATAGTCCACTCTGTGAGAATCCAGCAATATAACCATTACACCAGCTGTTAGTCCTATAAATTAGAGACTTTTAAGAGAGTCTAAATTCACCCCCAGTGCTATGGAGGGGATCAGTCAAACCCATCTGTGAATGGTGTTTGGAAGTGGTCCAAGGAGAGCGGGTGTTGCCTGAACCAGTCAGACTTCGGCTTCCAAGGGGTCCCCTGTACATGAAGGTGGATCAAGCACAGAGACCAGAACATGGAGCGTGGAACAGGAGTATGTTTGGTGAGGCCCAGTTGGAGGCAAAATTTAGACTCCCCCAAGGAACTGTCACAGCCTTCCATCGCCCCTATCAGAGCCGTCTGCCTCTACCATGAACGGACACACAGTGGGGACAGCCCCAAGGATGTGCAAGGGGGATATGTCAGCATGTACAATTTTTTGGTATACACGTTCTTTGTGATTCTCTTGGTTTTACAAAATGTATCCTTTATGTTTGAGAAAACTGAGAATAACTATTTTAATGGCTTCCCCAATTTTCCTCCTAAATGCTATCTTTCTAATAAAAATATTTTATGTATTTACATAATATAAACATCCTGTTCACCTTTAACAGTCAACACCGGAAGGCTCAGGCAATCTATTTTAAATTAAGGACTGAAGTTTATTTGGTGTTTCAGAGCACCCCCTAATGGATGATTTAACAATAACAGCCCAGAAGGAAAAAAATTTTTTTTCGAGTTTTTAACCTAGGGCACGTGCACTCTCCAGAGAAGAGGTAGAGAGAGAGAGAGAGAGAGAG
The DNA here is from genome assembly GCF_000334495.1 of Tupaia belangeri chinensis. Classification (NCBI taxonomy): domain Eukaryota; kingdom Metazoa; phylum Chordata; class Mammalia; order Scandentia; family Tupaiidae; genus Tupaia; species Tupaia belangeri. The sequence continues at coordinate 327,380 of NW_006204841.1, forward strand.
AGAGAGAGAGCGCGAAAGAGAGAAATCACCCCTGCCCCTGG
>NW_006204841.1:327478-346611 GCF_000334495.1 Tupaia belangeri chinensis
GGCTGGCACATGCACCAAGGGTTATTTAAAAGCCATTGTGTCTAGGACTTGAACCACAGTCTACCATGTGAAAGGCCAGCACCTTAACCACCACGCCACCTGCTGGCCCTAGAAACTAAATCTTTTTTTTCCTTTTTTTAAAGGTTTTTGCCATAGGGTACATGCACTCACTAGAGAGAGACAGAGACAGTGACAGGGAAAGTGAGAAATTACCCCTTGGGAGGAGAGATGGACATGCTGCAATCCCTTGTCCTCCACCCTCCTCCTGGGATTTTAGACACACATGTACATGTGCCCAGCATGAGTTTAAAGTCACTGGGTCTGGGATTCAAACAGAGGTCGACCATGTGAGAGCTCCTTAACCAATATGTCCCCTTAACTGCTATGAAACCAGCAACTTAACCACTACGCCACCTATTGGCCCCCATCTGTTGATCCCGTGGTGGCATACACAGATCATCATCTTAACAGTTTAGAAACAGGAAGCTCCCCGGGTGTCTTTGCAAAAGACCAATCTTAGTATAGTATTTAACATTAATTCGAAGAGGTAGATGATTGAAAAGTTAGCATTGCTGTTCAGGGTAACTGAATTCTTCATTATCATTTCAAGAGAGCAATACTATCGTAGCTTGGGGCTTTGCTGCAAGAGAAAGACTGAGAAGGAGAAAACAACCCCCAGTGGGGCATGGTCCCTTTTCCCTCCATTTCTTCCTCCTGTTAGGATTTTGGGCACACACAAGCATATGCCCAACATGGTTTTCAAAAGACCAGGCCTGGGACTCAAATCATGTCACCAGCCCTGTGAGATCCAGCTCCCATAATCACCAGGGGTTGGGGGGGAGGGGCTAGCTCTCCACTGACGAAAGTAATCTGTATTTCTTGTTCTTTCTCTGGGCCTTCGTTCCCCATGAAAAGATCCAGGCTATAAATGAGAGGCATAAGCATAAATGAGCCATCCAAAAACAAAACAAAACAAAACAAATCAGAAACAACCCAGGTCAGCCAGCCGCATGGTGGTGAAGGTGCTGGATCCCACATGACCGACTGCAAAGTTTGAGTTCTGGACTTGTTGAAAACACACTGGGTGTGTGGATGCCCAAAATCCCAAGAAGAGAATGAAGGAGAAGGGATTGCAGCGTGACTATCTCCCCTGGGGAGTGATTTCTCATTTTCTCTCTCTCACACACACGTGCAAGCCCATACACCCATTGTATATTTTTTTAAAAAGAAAAAATAAATTAAAGTGCATTTAAGCTATGTCTCTCAGTTGCTTGTGATTATTGTCCTTAATTTTCATTTTTTGAATGTGTCTACTTCTCTTAGTTCAGTGAATTTGTGCACATATTTATTTTTTTTAGAGGTTTTGCCTGAGGGCACATGTACCCTCCAAAGAGAGATACAGAGACAGGAGGAAAGTGAGGAATCAGCCCCCAGGGGGTGGGGGGGATGGCTATGCCACAATCCCTTCTCCATTTTCCTCCCAGGACCTTGGGCACACACACATGCACCTAGCCTGAGTTTCAGGTCATTGTGTCCAGGACTCAAATCACCGTCGGCCATGTGGGAGTCCAGTAACATAACCACTATGCAATCTGCTGGCCCTGTGCACTTATTTTTAGGTAATATAACACATGGCTGGTCTGATACCAATACATGAATCATATGTAAATGAGATGTATTGAGCACACTAAATGCTTTTGGGTCATGAAATCTTCAAATTCAGTCTTCTAAGGAATACACACACACACACACACACGCATGCACACACATGTGTACACAGTGCTACTGGTTTCTGATGAATTACTGCACTGCCTCATCTGGCGGTGTTCCAGGAACAGCCTGGGTGGAACTATGGCATAAAGGATCCAGAAATGGAAACAAACTCCTGGGGTTTGTAATACCAGCCTCCGTGTTTTTACCTGCGCCATTCATTCAACCACTTGTTCGTTCAACAAATATGTATTGAATATACATTGTCAGGCACTGTTCTAGGTATCTCAAATGAAATAAGAATTAAAACCTTTTTTCTTGGGACCAGTAGGCAGTAGGTGGCATAGTGGTTTGCCGGGGTCCGGCCTCGGCAGTAGTGGGTGGCTCGTACACAGGAAGGCAACACGGGTGATCAGGAACAAAAAATTAGACTGAGACCTCATTGCTCCTTAGCATGTTCTCAGCCGGCCACAGCCAGAGCCAGCTCCAGGCTGCCGCGCCGTGGCTATTAAAACATGTGTATTTATTGAGGGAGGTTTAGGAAGTAAGGAGGGTGAGGGGTAGTAAAAAATTTACTCTAAGGAACAGGGTATACAAAGCATGGAAGCAATAATTATAAAACATGCTGTTTGTCTTGTCAGCTCAGGTAAAATCAATCACAGTTCTCAGGATGAGGAAGTCCATTTGTCTTTTGTATCTTCTTCTTAGATCTTGATTACTGGGAAGGGTCTTTTGAAGAGGGGGCTTGCAGGATGTTTGATAACTTCAGTCCTGGGCCAGGGCGGTAACATTGCTGGTTGCAAAGACCTAGATAGAAATCTTGTTTTGTTAAGTAAAGACACAGTTAATATATGGACTATCCAATGGTTAATCTTTCTGTGGAGCCCTCAGCTTTGTTTATTCTATTGTCCCAGCCAGGTTTTTTCCTTTAATAGATCTGTGGGTTCCTGCATTTTGTTTGCTGAGTCTGTCAATTAGTGAGTTCTTTTGTTTTATCTCCAAGTCTCTGTTATGTGGTGAATGTGCTGACTTTCCTAGCGAGTTAACTTCGGCCTGTAGCTTTAACAAGGGGTATCTACATAAAACTAGTCTTAAACTAACTTAGTCTACATATGCTTCTAATGCTAATTTGGTTTATACTAACTTAATCTATATGTTAATTTTGGCTTAAAAACAGACAGGTGGGGGAGTCTTAAACTTCCTGGTCCTCGGTCAGTTTTAGGGAACCACATTCCTATAAGATCACTAATTGGCTTTATTGCAATGGTTGGGGGTGATGTTTTACCCTTGCAGGGTACCGTAATAACAGTAAAACTCACGGAAGAGAAACTGAATACCGGCCAGTACAAGGACACAAGGGAGAGCTCATAAACTGGGCCTTGCCTCAGTTTCTTCCCAGTCCAGGCCCTGCCTTAGAATGGGAGGCAGCATCCTTGCCAGCTTGTGTTGCCTGCATGGCCCCGTCAGTGGTTAAGGCGCTGGACTTCCACATGGTCAATCCCAGCTCAAGTCCTGGACCTAATGGCTTGAAATTCACACCGGGCATGTGTGCATGGGTACTCAAATGGCGGAGAAGGGATTATGTTGTGGCCATCCCCCTTGGGGGATGAGGTCTCACTTTCTGTGTGTCTGGTGAGTGCAAAGTCCTATAGCAGAAATCTAAAACAACAACAACAACAAAACCTTTTTTTCCTTAATCTACAGCAGCCTAGTGAGGAATAGGCTATTATGTCCATTTTAAAAGTGGAAAACCAGCCTGGAAGAGGTCAATTTCCTTGGCCAAACACACATCACTAATAAGTGGTAACCATGGGATTCCGATTCACCAGTGTTCACTGAAAGCCCATGCACTTTACATTTCTTTTCTCCTTTTATTTATTTCTTTTTCCTTGTTAGAGGACATATGCCCTCACCAGAGAGAGAAGAAGAAGAGGGGACCAGCAGTTAGTGTAATGGCTATGTCACTAAACTCTCATGTAGTCGACCGTGGTTCGAGTCCTGGACTCAGTGGCTTAAACTCACGCCGGGCGTGTGTGTGTGCATGCCCAAGATCCTGAGAGGAGAATGGAGGAGAAGGGATTGTGGCATGGCCATGCCCCCTGGGGCGTGATTTCTTGCTTTCTGTCTCTCTGTCTCTCACTGCCTTTCTAGTGAGTGCACACGCCCTATAGCAACCCCTCTCCCCCCCAAAAAAAGAGAAGAGAATACACCCTTTGTGAGGAATGGCCATATCACAACCCTGTCTCCTTTACCCCTCTCTGCCCAGAACTTGGCCCACACCACACGCATCAAATGTGTTTGTAAGCTGCCACATCTGGGACTCGAACTGCAGGTCAGCCTATGAGACCCGGCTACCTTAATCAATATCCCCCGGAGCTGGCCCTTTTTTTCTTTATAAAGTGTATTTATTGAGGCCAGCAGGTGGCCTAGTGGTTGAGGTGCATGACTCTCAGATGGCTGACTACAGTTCCAATCCCAGACCTAGCATCTTGCTTTCTCACTTCCCCTCTCTCTCTGATCAAATTTAAAAAATAATAATAATAGAGGGGCCAGAAGGTGGTGTGCTGGTTAAGGTGCTGGACTCCCATACGGCTGACCAGAGTTTGAGTCAACCTGACAGCTTGTTTTCTCACTTTTCTTCCCTCTCTCACTCTCTCACTCTGTCCCTCTCTGGTCAAATTTAAAAAAATAAATAAGTAAAGTTAAATAAAATAATTTTTTGAGAGGTATAGGGCTCACGTGCTCACCAGAAAGACAGAGAGAGAGACAGAGAGACAGAGAGACAGAAAGCAAGAAATCAGCCCCTACGGGGGATGACCACGCCGCAATCCCTTCTCCTCCATTCTCCTTTCGGGATCTTGGGCACACATGCACATGTGCCCAGTGTGAGTTTAAGTCACCGGGTCCAGGACTCAAACTGCAGTTGACTACATGAGAGTCCAGCGACATAGCCATTATACCAACTGCTGGTACCAGTAAAATAATTCTTTAAATAATAATAATAATAATAGCAAGGAATAAAGTTAAATAAACTAATTCTTTGAAAAAAAAATAAAGTGCATTTTTTTATTCCAAGAGTGAAAGAGACAGAGAGACAACTCCCCTAGCAGGTCTAAATGTGGTGATCAACACTTAGCTTCAGCTCCTGGCCACATGCATGCTAGCTGTACCTGCACCCAGCATAGTCTGAGAGCTCTCCGGCAGCCTTCCACGGGGTCAGCCTTGCAGAGAGACTGTGTTACTGCTATTCCACCTCCCGGCTCCTGAGGCCCACATACGGCCTACCACAGTAAGCATTTATGCAATCAGCCCGAATTTCAAATAAAAATCAATCTGTTAATGACTTTTCTCTAAAACTATGAGACTTGTTAACAGGAAATGTGTACCTGAAAAGGCTGCTCATTACTGATATTATTCTTGTACTCTCTGTGCAGGAATATAATAAGAATTCTAAATGATAAAGTAAAAGATAGTATCTCGCTCTTCACATGCAAACACACACAGCAGCCCTGTAAAGTCGACTATCTTATTTTTCTCTGGTCAAATCACATTTTGCATGTATGTGTGTATATGTGTGCGTGTGTGTTTATTTTTAGATTTTTTTTTTTTTTTGCAAAAGGGCACATGTGCTCAGGTAGGGAGGGGACAGGGCAAAGTGAGAAATCGCCTGCCCCATCTGGGGGAGAGATGACAATGATGACAATGCTGCAATCCTCTCTCCTCAAGGGTCTTCTTGAGATTTTGAACACACACACACACACACACACACACATACACACACACACACACACACACATGCATACCTGGCATGTTTTTCAAGTCCTGGGTCTAGGACTCAAACAACAAAGCCTGCTATGTGGGATCTAGCTCCCTAACAACCATGCCACCTGCTGGCCTCAAATCTTTTTTTTTTTTTTTTGGAGAGTTTTTTTTTTTTGCTATAGGGCGCGTGCGCTCGCCAGAAAGACAGAGACAGAGAGACAGAAAGCGAGAAATCACCCCCCAGGGGGGATGGCCACACTGCAATCTCCTCTCCTCCATTCTCCTCTCAGGATCTTGGGCATGCATGCACATGCGCCCGGCATGAGTTTAAGCTGCCGGGTCCGGGACTCGAACTGCGGTCGACTACGTGGGAGTTCAGCGACATAGCCATTATGCTAACTGCTGGTCCCCTGGCCCCAAATCATTTTTAAAAACTCCATATACCTTCCTTGGAATAAAGATTTGCTAGAAAAAAAATTTATTTTATGAAATTTCAATAACAGTCATATTTTTAAAGTTTTTTTTAAATTTTAAGTAAGTGCTTAATAATTGCAGCCGGCATTAATATTTTCAGAGTTTTTTTAAGAGACTATTTTTAATTCTTAAAGTTTTTTTTTTTTTTTGAGAGGTTTTTGCTATAGGGTGTGTGCACTCACCAGGAAGACAGAGAGAGACAGAGAGACAGAAAGCGAGAACTCACCCCCCAGGGGAGATGGCCACGCCACAATCCCTTCTCCTCTATTCTCCTCTCAGGATCTTGGGCATGCATGCACACATGCCCGGTATGAGATTAAGCCACTGGGTCCAGGACTGGAACCACGGTCAACTACACGGAGTCCAGCGACATAGCCATTACGCCAACTGCTGGTCCCATATCCTTAAGTATTTTTGAACAGTTTTCAACTCTGTAATTTTTAATTTGATAAACTGTGACATCCACTACCCTTCAAATAGAGTGTTCTGTTTTATCAAGTACACTTTTCAACAGATTGTGTAACACTCCATTAAACGATAATGGAGCACACGTGTGTAAAGTGAGTTTTTTTAAGGCAATAGCCAACTTTACCATATTCCCTTACACCTATGTACAATCAAATGTAGACACTAATATAAAGAATAAAGAGGGAACCAGCAGTTAGCGTAATGGCTATGTCGCTGGACTCCCACGTAGTCGATCGCGGTTCGTGTCCCGGACCCGGTGGCTTAAAACTCACACCGGGCGCGTGTGCGTGCGTGCCCAAGATCCCGAGAGGAGAATGGAGGAGAAGGGATTGCGGCGTGACCATCCCCCCTGGGGGGTGATTTCTCGCTTTCTGTCTCTATGTCTCTCTCTGTCTGTCTGGCGAGCACACGCGCCCTACAGTGAAAATCTCTCAAAAAAAAAAAGAGAAAAAAAGAATAAAGACAAGAATAAATGCATCGAATTGCATTTTCTACACACTGAGATGTGTATATGCCAGGTAAAGACCAAGCTCCAGCTGAAGACAAAATTCGGAGCTGCAGGAACGTGCTGTGCGTGTAAGGAAAAGGCCTGTCTCATCCGGGTGCCCCATGTCTCCTCTGTCCTGCAAAGTTAGAACCTGGGCGGTCAGCCAGGCGCACTGAGGTACCCAGCTTCCTGGCCCTGAGCACTAGGAAAGGGTGCAGGTTCCATCCACTGGCCCTGAACAGTCACCCCTTCCTCCCAGGTTCTGGCTTCTTGTTCAGAACACCTTAAAGGTCCCAGCTGGCCAAGGCAGAGGGCACAGCAGAAGCAGAAGCAGGAGAGGGGACAGCAGCAGGAAAGGGGCAGCATTGTGGAGGCCTGAGAGGTCCGGACTGGCAGGGGAGGGGCAGGCAGAAACTGCGGCTGTCCAGTGAGAAGCATCTCCCATTTTCTAAGTTACCCTCCGACCATATCAACGTTCATCAAATCCTGTATAGAATTGTCTGCTTCCCTGCTTCGTTTTTCCGGTCCAGAAAGGGCTTTCGGTCAGTCAGCCATTCCTGCACTCCCTGGAGGCCCTCTGATTGGCGCTTTCACTGGCTGCTCTGGACAATGGGGCCCAGTGGACAGTCACACAGGTGCCACCCTTTGACAGTCAGAGCTCCAATGCAACTCCACAGGTCACTTCTCAACAACTTTTAACTCCCCCGATAACTCATTTTAAAGATGGACATGATAATAGAGGGGACTAAATAAGTTCTGGGGGAGAGTGTCTGTGATCGTGTGATCTGCAGAAAGCAAGCTACTGGAAGTCAGATGAAGATTAAGACGCTCCTGAGCACATCTGAGCCCCAGGAGACCTCGCCATTTAGGCCAGGCCTTGGGGCCTGCTAATCCCACCAGGACGGCAGCCTCTGAAGCTCCCCCTCACCTGGCAGGGTAAGGAAGTGTTAATGGATGGGAAAGTGTTGAGCTGTGTTGTGAAATCCTTCGTTCTTTGGATCCAGATCACTAAAATTAGAGATCTGTCCCTAGGCGCAAAATGAAACCGCAACCACGAATGAGGTAGATAGAAAAAAAGATTTAGTGGAAAGAAAGAAAGTACACTCCAAAAGATTGTTGGGTGGGCGGATTGCTAAGTGGCAACCGAGCCTGGTACTAGTTAACCGTTATTTTTATTACTAGAGGTCATGAATATTCATTAGTGGGAGGCCCCTTACACTTCCTATGTCCGTCCTTTGACTCTGAACCCACACGTTCTTTTCCTGCACCTGCGCACCTGCCTCACAGGTAAAGAATGAGGAACTTGATCACCTAATTGCGCACGCCCAGTGCGAGCCAGGGTGCCCCAATTAGACTGCCCAGTTAGTCCATTGCCCTAATAGGAATTGGGGCATTGACCAAAACGCTTACTTAGGTTTTTCTGATAAAAGAAAAATCTACGAATCATCCCTCTGCACTTCCCTCAGGCCTCAAGGAAGGAAGATGGCAAATTGCCTCGCCCTCCTGGCACCTGGAGCTAGATGAGCCTTTCTCTTTTCTCTTAGGGCTGCCCGCTCACGACTAACTGCCTACCACAGAAGCAGCTTACCTTCTCCCTAACTCTTGTTTCCTTCTCTCAGGAGCAGAAAATCCCTTTCATCCTTTTTTTTTTTTTTTTCTTTTTTTGGAGAGGTTTTTGCTATAGGGAACATGCACTCTCCAGACAGACAGAGAAGTGAGACATCATCCCCCAGGGGGGATAGCTACACCACAATTCCTTCTCCTCCGTTCTCCTCTTGGGATCTTGGGCATGCATGCACACGCGCCTGGTGTGAGTTTAAGCCACCCGGTCCGGGATTCGAACCAGGGTCAACTACATGGGAGTCCAGTGACATAGTCATTACGCTAACTTCCGGTCCCCAAAAATCCCTTTCATCCTTAAAGCAAGGGCAGCCCTAACCCCAGCCCAACACTTTGTATTTGGTCCTTTCTTCTCTGCAAACCCTCCTCCTGAGCCACACAGAACCCTCCACGAGAATCCTGCTACGTTACTGGCAAATAAACACCCAACCGACCACCAAATAAGGAAAACAAAAATACTGGTGATACACTTAGAAGACTACATTTATTAAATTCAGACATGGGCCCAGCCAATGATGTAGCAATTCCATTGCTGGATGCCCACATGGCTGACCATGGTTCGTGTCCCAGACCTGGTGGCTTGAAAATCACCTCAGGCGTGTGTGCAAGCATGCCCAAGATCCCAGAAGGAGAATGGAAGAGAAAGGATTTACCTGATCCCCCCGGCGGGTGATTTCTCACTTTCTCTTCTTTCTCTCTTTCTCTCTCTCCAGTGAGCGCACATGCCCTAAGGCAAAAACCTCTTAAAAAAAAGAAAGAAATCCAGAGACTCGCAAAACCTCAATAGTCTCAACTCTCCTGTTCTGAAGTTCCCTTGCACTGGTTTCTTCCTCATGGTGTTCCGTCTCCTGCCCGTCACCCCTATCGAGCAGATGGAGAGCAAATTAATTTGTTTTTCACCTTTTGGCAGGTCTCACAGCGTTAAAGGAAAACAAAAGTGGTTTATTGATTCGATGGTGAATCTGAAAGGCTTTCAGATCTATCCTCAAGTCGATGAATGCTCTCAGGATATAGATCATCAAACACAAAATAAAATTAGGGCTAAAAAATGAAGAAAGAAATGGAATAGCTGTCACGCCACTGAAGTCTTCCGGAAAGCACACTTCAGTGCTAAAGCTCCTAGAAGTGATAACACCATGGAACAGAGTGCAAATAGCCCCGGGTGGGAAGGAGTTTGTGTGTTCAAGAACAGAGAGGGAAGGGACCAGCAAGTAGTGTGATGGTTAAGGTACTAGACTCCCACACGGTTGACCATGGTTCGAGTCCCAGACCTGGTGGCTTGCTTTCTCACTTTTCCTCTCTCTATGTCTCTCTCTGGTCAACTTAAAAAAATAATAATAATTAAAATAAAATAATTATTTTATAAAAAAAGAACAGGGGAAGAACCCACAGGGCTTGGCATGATGGCTGAGGAGGTAACTGAGGTGGTGTGAGGTGTCAGAAAATGGTGCGGTACCTGAATTATTAGCATCAATCTGCAATGCACTTTCTCTGTCTCTGTCCCTCTCTCTCTCTCTGACACACACACACACACACACACACACACACACACAGATTCTTTGACATAAAACTTTCCAGTACCTTCCATAAAATAGGGAGTGCTTTTCTGCACCCTGGACTTTGGATTTGCCATGAAATGTCCTTGGTCAATAGGATGTCCACAGATGTGACCCAGGAATTGTGCTCGAACACTTAGGTCCGCCCTCCTGTGCTCTGCTGTGGCCTGCTGACGGCTGTCCGAGGAGGAGCATGACAGACACGTGGAGCAGAAGGCCCCCAAGTCAGTCTGGCATATGAAGCACAGCTGCTCAGCCCACAGCCTGCACCAGCCAGCCCCCACCACCCCCCGGGCTCGTGAACACACCAGCTTCCATCAGCCGAGCTATCCTGGCCAAGAAGCAGGGCCAAAAGAAAAGAGTCATTTTAAGCTAGTTTTTAGAGTAGTTTGGTACTCAGTGTTACGGCAATGTCTAACTAACACCAGTAACTAAACTTCCATTCCTTGGGAGTTTTTTGGGGTTTGGGTTTTTTTGTTGTTGTTATTGTTTTGAGAGGTTTTTGCTATAGGGCGTATGCGCTCACCAGAAAGACAGAGAGAGACGGAGAGACAGAAAGCGAGAAATCATCCCCCAGGGGGGATGACCATACCACAATCCCTTCTCCTCCATTCTCCTCTCGGGATCTTGGGCACGCACGCACACGCGCCTGGCGTGAGTTTAAGCCACCGGGTCCGAAACTCGAACCACAGTCGACTACATGGGAGTCCAGCGACATAGCCATTATGCCAACTGCTGGTCCCTTGTTTTTTTTTTTTTTGTTTGTTTTAAGATTTTTGCCATAGGGTGCATGTACCTCACCGGAGAGACAGAGACAGAGAGAGAACGTAAGATATCACCCCCCAGGGAACCAGCAGTTAGCATAATGGCTATGTCGCTGGACTCCCACGTAGTTCACCGCGGTTTGTGTCCCGGACCGGGTGGCTTAAAACTCATGCCGGGCGCGTGTGCCTGCATGCCCAAGATCCCGAGAGGAGAATGGAGGAGAAGGGATTGCGGCATGACCATCCCCCCTGGGGGGTGATTTCTCGCTTTCTGTCTCTGTCTCTCTCTGTCTGTCTGGCGAGCGCATGTGCCCTATAGCGAAAAAACCTCTCAAAAAAAGAAAACAGAAAAAAATAGAAATCACCCCCCAAAAGTATGGCCATGCTGCAAGCCCTTCTCCTCCAATCCTCTCTTGGGATTTTGAGCACGTGCACACATGCCCAGCATGATTCTCACGCTGCCAGGTCTGGAACTCGAACCACGAGTTCAGCTACATGAGATCCAACACCTTAAACACCACACCACCTGCTGGTCTTCCTTTTTTAAAATTTGTGCTACAAAGAGTGCACACACATGAGAGAGAGACAGAAAGAGATAAAGAGATGAGCACCCTCCCCAGGTCTGGTCACTCCACAATGCCCTTCTCCCAGCCCTCCAGCCTGTCAGATCCTGGGTGCTCAGGCATGTGCTGGTAGGGTTTCTGGCTGACCAAGCCAGGAGTGCAAACTGCAGGCACATGTGGGACCCAGCCCCTCTCCAGCAGCCCTCACCACAGGACCTCCACATCCACAGACACCAATAACCACCAGGATTTATGACCAGAGATCCCACCAGGGCTGAGAGAGGGCAGAACTGCCCCCACCATCCTCCAGCTCCCTCCCTCCTTCCTGCAGCCATAACAGGGTAACTAGAGGGAGGCGGAGGATGACCTTGGAGAAGAGTCATGGTGGTGGGAGCTGCTCCTTCCGGGGAGGGGCCACTTCTCAGAACTTAACCACAAGTGAAGGAAGCTCCAGGAGAAACTGAGGAGAAGCAGACCCAAGAAATACAAAGGACCCCTCATAGAATCAACCCAAGAAGATGTCCAAGCACATCATAGCCAGATTGGCAAAATCCACAGACAAAGACAAGATACTAAAATTGGCAAGAGAGAAACGTCAGGTTACTCATAAAGGTTATCCCATCAGGCTAACATCAGACCTCTCATCAGAAACAATGGGAGCAAGGAAAGAATGAGAAAATACATGCAAAGTGTTAAGTGAAAAACTATTTCAACCAAGAATGCTATACCTGGCAAGATTATCCTTCACATGGGAAGAAAAGAGAAAAGCATTCTCAGATAAACAAAATCTGAAAGAATTTACCAATACCAGACCAACTCTTCAAGAAGTTCTGAAAGGAGTACTTTACCAGGAAAACTAAAGACACATACAGAAATAAGAGAACAAAAAGCAACCAAGAGGGTCATGAGAGGGAGCTAGGCAGGTGGGTTTTAAGTCGTGTCACCTCTGGTCTCCTGGCCTCGCCTCCCGCGCCCCTTACACCCCTGGCCACAATGCTGCAGTACCAGACCTGGGGGAGGGGGGTGTGTTCAGCCCTGCGGCCTAGAAGCTCTACCTGTCCGCCCCTATGAAGGCGCGTGTGGTTCTCAGATATAGCCATTCTACTGGGAGTTTGTGTATTAAAGTAACAGATGATTTAGTCTGTTTGAGGTATAGAATAGATCGAGCTCAAGATGTAAAGAAGACTGAGATTAGTCAACCAACGTGACATGGTAGCCAAGGAATCCTGCAGTGTTGCCGTGGAATCAGACTGAATGGTTTGACATGAAGACTCTGTTATGTTCTGCGGAAGTAAATATCTTTTGAACTTAAGAAAGTGTTGGGACAGAAAATACTTCATGTAACTGAGTGGGCTATTCAGAAGACATCAGTTTTTGTACTTTTTAACGTTTACTTTAGAGAGTTAGAACTGTACATGCTTTCAGTTAGAAAGTATTTATTTTTAGAAATTGAAGGGACCAGCAGTTAGCGTAATGGCTATGTCACTGGACTCCCACATAGTCGACTGCGGTTCGTGTCCCGGACCTGGTGGCTTAAAACGCACGCTGGGCATGTGTGCATGCGTGCCCAAGATCCCGAGAGGAGAGTGGAGGAGGGTTGCGGCATCGCCATCCCCCCGGGATGTGATTTTTCGCTTTCCGTCTCTCTGTCTCTGTCTGTCTGGTGAGCGCACGCGCCCTATAGCAAAAACCTCTTAAAAAAAAAAAAAAGAAAGAAAAGAAAAGAAATTGAACAAGAAATGCATCTATCTTGAAAACATTTTTCAGATTATTTGATCTTGAGCAAAATATGTAATTGTTTCTCAGGTAAATTTGTATCATTAATTTGAAAATAAGATACCAAGAAAGCCAGTTCTTTCTTAAAATTACTTCATTTGTCTTTAAAAGAAAATTAAATGTAATCATTTTGCTGGATTATATATTTCTTTTGGAGCATAGAATTTGTACTGTTGATGACCAATAACTGTAAAATATGGTAACTAAAAAAAAAAAAAAAAAAGCAACCAAGAAAATGACCAACTTAATGCTAGGGACAAGAAACATCAAGAATAACATTAAATGCTAATTTCCAGGATTTAAATGGAAAGATCAGAGAACAGTAACATGCAAGTTGAACAGAAGAGAGATTAATTATATACAACTAAACTGGTGAAATAGAATTTTATGACTTTCGAGTAAAACATTACTGATTTTTTTACTATGCTTTGTTTTCTCAATTTAAGGATTTTTTCCTTTCTTTCAAGCTGTTGATAGGTTCAGCAATTTGTTAAAATGTTGTTTATTCTTGTTTGTTTCTGTCAGTGGAAACAAACTTTTCTCCCTTTCTGACCCCTCTGGAATTGGAAATATTTGGGAGTATTCTTATTTTGTGGCAGAAGGGTTACTTGCATAAGTTCAGTAATGCCTGTTGCCTTGATTCAGAAATTGGGAATACTCATTAGTGGACAGGGCTTTGACTGGAATGTCATACCTGAAGGTTAAAAAAAAGTTCAGAAAACTATGAACTAAAGTTGATCTCAAGTAAGCCAACAGCAGCTCTTGGGAAGCTCGCTTGGTACCATAAACAGTTCTGCCTGGCAGAGAGGATTACAGAAGCTATATGAAAGAATTCTTACCATAAAATAACCTGGACTTTTCTAGCCCAGCATTGTAATCAGTAGAGATTGTAAAAGAGCAGCCACAACCAGAGGATTATCTTGAGGAAGACTTTGAAGGGAGAAAGAGACTGATTTTTGCTAGCAAATGATATATCACAGAATATTTGGTAGACAGGGCTGAATTGAGAAGATTTATGTGACCTGTGTGCTGGGTATTTGCTTTTCAACAATTTGAGTGGTTGACATGTAAATATTTTCTTAAAAAATATTTAAAACCATTCTGTCTCTGTTGTTACAGAGTCACAAACAAAATTATAACAAATATTTTGAAAGTTGTCTTTAAAATTCATTTTTGAAATTTTGAAAGTTGCTTATTAAGTGTCAAGAACTATGGAGTATGAGCAAAAATTTTTTGATATGTAGAGTCAATGTTTGTGGGAAAAATATAAAAAGATGAAGAAAAAAGAAAAAAGAATAAAGATGGATTAATATTTGGATTTAGACTGGGTGAAAGTAAAATAAAGTTTTGTTTGTAAATTAAAATAAAAAGCACTTTGGTTGTTTCTCTCCCTGTCAGAACTGTGTACACTCTGTAACATCTTTGATGGTGGTAGTCCAATTTTCCTAATAATTTTGCTAATGAACTGTGAAAGATTGGAAATTTGAATATGTAGTGTGAATGATACTACATTGTGATTTGATGGGACTTATGTAACAGCTTTCAACATTTGAAGACAGTGGTACTTGATATTCTCTTAAGGAAAATTGGGCTATAAATTTAAAGCTAGAATGTCACTGGAATAACTTAAAAAGAATCACGATACTTTTTTTTTTTTTTTTTTTTTTTTTGGTATGGTACAAATTGAAATGTCTGTACTAATCCTCGACACAACCAATAAATCTCAATTACAAAAGAAAAAAATAAAAGATCCTGGGAGAAGGCTGGAGGAGAAGGGATTGCAGCATGGCCATTCCCCCAGGGAGTGTTTTCTCACTTTCCTGCTCACTGTTTCTGTCTCTCTTCCTCTCTGGTGAGCTCATGCATCCTAAGGCAAAAACCTCTACAAAAAAACGACACAAAAAAATAAAGCCATAACAAGGAGAGAAATCAAGAGTGAAGAAGCCAAATTTGAGAACTAAAATTTTGGAATTTGGAAGGGATTACATTTTAATAACTGAGACTTATTGAGTAATTATAGAATTGGGTCAAGATAATGTTAAGGTCAAGATAATGTTAATCAGCAAATGAGAATTCATGCAAGCACAACTTAAAGCAATAAATAAATCATCCATTTTATATTTATATCTCTATGACTTGAGACTCCTCAACAAACCAGTTGCACTAATTAGGTATTTAAATGCAGATACCAGCTGGGTATAAAAATCTGGATCTCAGAGGAAAAATCAGGAATGGAGAAATTGATTTGGAAATAACGGGTATATAATGGGACCCTGATGACAGGCAAAACTGTGGGACTAGATGAGTCCACCTAGGGAGAACTGTATAGGCAGAAAGGAATCCTAGGATGCTCCACATTTAGACATTAAGAAATTATGGAATCAACAAATGATAGAAAGATAAGGGAAAAAACAGGATAATATTACATCAGAGAAGGGAGAGAAGAAAATGTTTCATGAAGAAAAGAATAGAGGAGGGAATGAAAAGTAGACAATGGGAGACTAGGTAGGAGGCTCCTGTAGGTGTTCCAGCGAGCAATGATGGAGCAGGATGAAAGAAGTAGATTCATACTATGTCCTGGAGGAAAAGCTGGCAGTTCTTAATGACATGAAGACTAAAGCAAAGAAAATCATAAAAGGCAACACCGAGATTTCTGGCTTGAGCAATTTAGAAAACATGTTTTTATTTATAGAAATGGAGAAGACTAGTAAAGACTGTTAGACAATCACATGGAGACTGTCAAGTACACAACTGGCTCATTAAAACGCAGTCTAAATTCAGTCTTCTCTTTATTCTGCTGCTGTCCACAATGCATGTGTTTTGGTGTTATCTAGTTCCACCTTTTAAGGTGTCTGGGAAATCTGATTACTTTCTCATGCTGCTGAACAGCTGCCCGGCAGGACAGGAGTGAGAGACTAGCTTTTCTAAAGCCAATTTTGGAGAAGACATTTATGAAAAGGTCCTTTCACAATGGAGTTGGCACAGTAATGAAAAAACTTCCTTTTGAAGGGCAAAATCATGAATAAGTGAGCAACGGACTCTGGGAATTGATCTCAAACTACTCTGACTGTGATTAATGTGCAAAATTCAGTCTATCTTTGTCATTAAGTGTTGGTATGCTGTCAAGTCTCAAATAGCTCTCCTATTCTAACTGGTGTAAATTGAGTTTTAAAAATAATGTAAACCTGTTTCAAACTTCCACTTGTGAGGAAAACAACAATAACAACAACTATTTACGTGGTGAGTTACTTTCCTGAATGGAAATGGATACATTTGCTATGATCATAAATTGTTCAGAAAGTGTGAGCATTTTTAAAGTCACGATAGTGTGATTTTCTTCCTGCCTGTAATATCCTAATATTGACTACTGCAGTATGTAGGTACTATATTTCATTTTAATGTGGTTTTCTCAAATGGCTTAGCAGGGCCAATTATTTGGGGGTGCATTCTTTCCATTTCTACGAGAGTTTTATGAGATTAGCTGAGGTTCAGATGAGTGGGAACAGGTGTGTTCCTCCAATCAATCCATTGACACCAGGAACGTAAATCAGCAGAGCCTGAGGGTAATTCTCGCCTCCCTTTTCCACATCCAAATATACTTAGATTAGGATTATTTTATCCTGAAAGTTTGTTCCCTTTTTAAATCTTAAAACACAGTAATGCCACCAGTTACAACAATCGCCACAGAGAGACTGCTGCTTGCTCTGTGATACAGGAGGGGTCATTGTAAGCGTGTTGCTCAGAACTATGCCGATTAATATCCCTTCCATTGAAACTCCTGACATTGCTTTCTAACACATGATAATGCAACATTGGTTGATGAGTGATTTCAAATGCATAATGTTAATAACCGTGTTCATGCATGTTGGATTCTCAAAAAAGAAAGAAAAGAAAAGAAAAAAGAAGAGCAGAGAAAAGAAAAGAATAGACAACCGTGCTGTTACTTAGAGGTGAGGCTTTGGGAGGAAATCAGGTCATGAAGGCAACACCTTCATGAATGAGATTCGTGCCCTTAATAAGTAACACATAAAAGCTCGTGTCTTCTCTCTGGTCTTCCCCACGTAAGAATACAATGAGAAGGTGCCATCTTTCAACCAGGAAGCAGGCCCTCACCAGAAACTAAATCACCCAGCACCTTAACCTTGGACTTCCACCCTCGGGACTGTGAAAGATAAGTTTTCTGTTTAAGCCGCCTCGTCTATGGTGGTTTGCTATAGCAGACCACCACCAAACAGACCACGACAACAATGGAAGCGAAGACACAGACTTGTCAAATAAGAGAGAAATCTAGAAACGATCATAGTTTTCAGCAACCCAGAAGTCACTGGGACCTCGTTGGAGCCACCTGGCATGGCAGAAGCAGAAGTGCAAGTGGAGTGAACTGAGAGGATGTGAGAGGAGCTCATGGAGACTGCAGACAGCCCTTCCCGGAAGCCTTGTGGCCAGGAGGAACAGAGGAAGGGAGTGGTAGCAGAGGGCAGGAAGTGTGCAGAGAAAGGCAGGCTTAGCTTGTGTTCTGTGGCATGAAATCACTAGACCATGTCCACCTGCTATAGGGAAGGGTCCAGGAGGCAGGGAAAGGCTGATCGTGGGGAGTCAAGGCAGCAGGTAACATGGGCACAGCCCGGACAACACACCCTGCCCTGTTCGAAGCATTTCACAGAATTCTCTCCTTTACTCTTCAGGGCTCCTCTGTAAAGTAAATACCACTAACTTCCACGTTGTACGGACAAGGCAACGGAGCACAGAGACGTGACATGATTTTCCTAAGATCACACACCCAGGAGGTGGCAGAGTCAACACTCAGGCAGTTTGACTCTGGGGCTGGAGCACTTGGCCACTGACACAAATGCTAGAGGAGCTCAGTCCCTAAGATGTGAGGGGAGATTGGACCAGCCACGTGAGGAGAGGCTGGATTCAACAGGTTCAGGGACACCTCATCCAGAGACAGGAGAGATGGAGACCATGGCTACAGCCAGAGGGAGGCCGTGTGATGGAGCGATGAGCCCTCCCCTCCTTGTCATTATCTTTGTTAAATGCTACAGAAGGCCAGCTCATAAGGTCAAGGTACGGGGTGAGAATTTTGGAGACACGAAAACAGGTTGAAATGGTCATTTCAGGGAGTGGGACAACTAATGCATTGAGAAAATAAAGTAAAATCAAGTAAAATTATGGTCCAGTGCCCATGGATCGTCCAGTGCCCACTGACCCTTCCCTCTCCCTCTCTGTCTCTTCTCTCTGTGTCATTTTTTCCTATCATTCTTTCTGCTCCCATCGTTGGTTGTATCTTGCTTAGATTTCTAAGTCTGGCACAACAGTCATACACCTGAAAATATCCTCAGCCCCTTCTCTTTCCTTCCTTCTCAAACCCATATAAACCCTGAACCTGAATAGTTGCATAAAGTGGAGGGAAAGCACTCAAGCATGTTAACGAGTCCGATGACCTTGAAGGACGTAAAGAGGAGGAACAGAGTAGGCAGACCGGAAGCACAGGAGATACTCATGAAGAGAGGAATGCTGGCAGTGAAAGTTTTGGAGTTGGTTTGGTTATTGGCAATGGAAGGGTCAGTGTTCAGACTGTGGGACCAGGTGGTGGTGCAGGGGTAATGCAACTGGGCCACACGGCAAAGGTCCTGGGTTTGCCAGTGGGGACCTCCTGAGCATGCCCGGGATGCCAAGTCTAGGAGTGATTCATCTTGATCACATCATGAATCGTCTCCCCCTTCCCCTTTACCTCACATAAATAAATAAACGTTAAGAAAACACAAACATGGGCCAGCCAGGTGGCATGGAGGTTAAGGCACGAAACTCCCACATAGTCAACTTAGTGGTTCAAGTCCTGGACCCAGTGGCTTAAAAAACACATCAGGGAGCGCAGCCGCGCGCCGGGAACGACCTGGCCGGCGCCCCCCCCACTCCGGGGGGCGCACCACGCGGCCGGGGAGCGGCTCAC
>NW_006204841.1:347967-354394 GCF_000334495.1 Tupaia belangeri chinensis
AACTATAAAAAAAAAAAAGAGAAGAGGATAGAGAAAGATAGCAAGTGAACAATAGAGGGGATGATAGTGAGAAACAGATATGGTTTATTATCTGTTGAAGATGACGTGTATAGTATTCTCAACTGGACTGGTCTGGGAAGTATTTCATGATGGGTGAAGTCTTTTAACAAGCAAAATGAGAAATAGTGATTGACTGTTTTAAAAAATTATAATAATAATAATTATTGGGAAATGCATGGAAAAGACTTTGAATGATAAAGCGGGGAGATCGATGCCTCTGTATTGACTGACATGCATGGCATTCCCTTTTGAAAAAGCAATGGAAGTCAATGTAAAGTTATATGTAATCCAATGTAATAAAAAAAATAAAAAAAAAAAGAAACACATGCATTTATTAACTGAATAGAATACAGCTAAAAATAAACGTATATTTGGTTTCAAAAAAATGACCATCCCTTCTAGGGAGGTAATCCTTCACTTTCTCTTTGTCTCTCTGTCTCTCTCCAGCAAGCACACACAGTCTGTAGCAAACAACAACAACAAAATACTGTAGGAGTCGGGGTGAAGTAGAGAGCAAAGAGCCCCAGGCCCTGGGCGCTAGTCACCAAGAATAAAGACAGGGATTAGTGACAGGAAGACAGCGAAGCAGTCTGCGGTCAGCAGGGTATGAGGAGTCAGGGAGCACAGCCGACAGCCACAGGAAAAGCAGGAGCAGAGGGCAAACCAGAGCAAAACCTCAAAGGAGCTGGGTGCTTGAAGGAAGGAAGAAGAGAGATGGGGACCAGCAGGTGGCATGGTGGTTTAGGTGTTGGGCTCCCAAGTGGCCAACAGCAGTTTGAGTCCTGGATGTGGTGGCTTGCTTTCTCACTCTCTCTCTCTGTCGGTCTGTCTCTGGCGAACACACATGTGCTATAGCAAATTTAAAAAATAACAATACTAATAAAAAATAAAGCTAAATAAAAATAATTCTTGAAAAAGAAGAAGAGACATGTCTGGGATGCAGCAGAAGGGCACTAGGAGGACACTTGCCCACCTCCAGGGCCATGACACCTATATTGTGAGAAATAATAATAGAACATGGATGATGAAGCACCTCCATGGGGGAGGGCTGCAAAGAGGTGGTGTTCACAGGAAGTTCCATGTTAGCAGGTGGCCAGTGGCTTCTAAGAAGCAGTTAAGAAGATCTGGGGGTGCAGGAAGTCAGCTGCACAGACCCTAAGTTCCAAAGGCATGTGGAAGAGTTTAGGAGGTTGGGGAGGAACAGGAGATGGGGTCGGATGGCAGCTCATACAGGCAACATGGAAGCTCTGGGGGCGTGGTCTTCCAGAGTGGTTTGCTCTGATAGGTCCTTGGGGAGCACGGGCCTAGTTCAAGGCGCAGTTCAAGAATGCTATATCACAAGATTACCTAAACTAAATAATGACTGAAGGCCTAGCTAACGGGGCCATGCAGGCAACACAAGCTGGTAAGGATGCTGCCTCCCATTCTAAGGCAAGGCCTGGACTGGGAAGAAACTGAGGCAAGGCCCAGTTTACGAGCTCTCCCTTGTGTCCTTGAACTGGCCGGTATTCAATTTCTCTGCCGTGAGTTTTACTGTTATTACGGTACCCTGCAAGGGTAAAACATCACCCCCAACCATTGCAATAAAGCCAATTAGTGATCTTGTAGGAATGTGTTCCCTAAGACTGACAGGAGGACCAGGAAGTTTAAGACTCCCCCACCTGTCTGTTTTTAAGCCAAAATTAACATATAGATTAAGTTAGTATAAACCAAAGTAGCATATGAAAACTAAGTTAGTTTAAGGTTAGTTTTACTTACATACTACTTGTTAAAGCTACAGGCTAAAGTTAGCTCATGCTAGGCAAAGTTAGCACATTCACCCAGAGATAAAACAAAAGTACTCACTAATTGACAGACTCAACAAATAAAATAAAAACCCATGATTTCTTTTAAGAAAGGAAAAACCTGGCTGAGATAACAGAATAAACAAAGCTGAGGGCTCCACAGAGAGATTAACCATTTTAGCTGGGAGTTCTTATCTAAAGCAACAGGTAGCTTTCAACTTCAAAGAGTTTCTCATCTATGTGCTGTTGACCATGAAAAACTGGTAATAAAATATCCTGTGTTGTCTCCTGAGCTACAAGATCATCTTCCTTTCCCATATAAGATCATAGACTCACCCTCTATTGTTGTAATGTATAGATAGTCCATATATTAACTGTGTCTTTACTTAGCAAGACAAGATTTCTGTCTAGGTCTTTGCAACCAGCAACGTTATCGCCCTGGCCCGGGACTGAAGCTATCAAACATCCTGCGAGCCCCCTCTTCAAAAGACCCTTCCCAGTAATCAAGATCTAAGAAGAAGATACAAAAGACAAACGGACTTCCTCATCCTGAGAACTGTGATTGATTTTACCTGAGCTGACAAGACAAACAGCTTGTTTTATAATTATTGCTTCCATGCTTTGTATACCCTGTTCCTTAGAGGAAATTTTTTACTACCCCTCACCCCCTTTACTTCCTAAACCTCCCTCAATAAATACGCATGTCCTATTAGCCACGGCGCGGCAGCCTGGAGCTGGCTCTGGCTGTGGCCGGCTGAGAACATGCTAAGGAGCAAAGAGGTCTCAGTCTGATTTGTTGTTCCTGATCACCCGTGTCGCCTTCCTGTGTACGAGCCACCCTTCACTGCTGAGGCCGGACCCCGACACCTAGCTGTGGAGGAGCACAGCACCACTCCCTGGGAGCCTGGAAACCGCATGTGAGGCTCAGGTTATTCTAGGCCAACCCAAACACGCATCTGTGGGCTGAGTTAATTGGTAGGCTAAATATTTCTCCTCTGGTGGTGTCCAAAAGAAGGACAACAGGATGGTGACAAGGATACACTGGAGTCTGCCCCTTCCCAGTCCGAGGCTCTGGGTTTGAATCATGATGAAGAGAAGGTGTAACCAGGAAGCTGAAGGGTGTGAAAGAGAAGCCCACCACATCACGCTAGACAGGGCGCAGCCACCTGCAACAGTCTTCACCCGCTGACCTCAGAGGGTGGGGCCCCAAGTAAGAAGCCTGGGGATGAGTGCCTTTTTTTTCTTTTTTTAGAGAGATTTTTGCAATAGGGCACATGCACTGGCTGGAAAGATAGAGCAAGACAGAGATAGAAAACAAGAAATCACCCCTTAGGGTGACCCCTTATCCTCCAGTCTACTCTAGGGATTTTAGGTAAGGGATACACATATGCGCCCAGCATGAGTTTGAAGTCGCCAGGTCCGGGACTCGAACTGCAATCAACCATGTGGGGGTCCAGTGAGGTAACTATTACACCATCTGCTGGTCCCAAGTGACTCTTTTATCTGTCCATGAGCAGGAGGGGCTGGCAATGGAGACACAACAGCTGGGAGACAGAATTAGAAAACGAATTCCTCACCGTTCTGTTACAACCAAGCTTAAGCAGAGCAGCGACTACAGGTGTTAGTTACTAGAAAGTATTCACCAGCCTGGTTCTTGCCGTGAGTCATAAGATGGCAACATTCCAAGCATGCTTTTGAAATGAACTTGTGCTTAAACTATACTCAAATGCTAATGACTTGAGTGAATCCAGAATTAAAACACAAGTGATTTACTTCAGTGGAATAAACATAAACAAGAGCCTTCTTGAGGATCCTTTCCCACTGAACATTGATTAGAGTCGTCAGATAAAGTATTCAGACTTGGTTCTCCTGAAAACTGCAATGTGGCATTGGAGGACATTCAGTAATATTAATATATATGTATATATATAAAATATTGATTTCTGTGTGTGTGAGAAGGAGAGACAGAAAGAACGGGACAGAGAGTGCTAGGTATTTTTGACAGGGTCTCACTATGTTACGTTCCCTCTTCGCTAGCCTCCCAATTAACTCGGCCCACAGATGCGTGTTCGGGTTGGCCTAGAATAACTTGAGCCTCACGTGTGGTTTCCAGGCTCCCAGGGAATGGTGCTACCTGTGCTCCTCCACAGCTAGGCCTTCAGTCATTATTTAGTATAGGTAATCTTGTGATATAGCATTCTTTTTCTAAATAAAATATTTAAATAAACTATTTCATAATCCAAATGCCCATGAATAGACAGCTAGTTGGTAAAATTATAATATATCTACATAACATACTACATGATATACCTCTTTACAAATGAGGTGCATCGGGGCCAGCAGGTGGCATGATTAAAGCACTAGACTCCCAGATGTCTCTGTGGTTCGAGTCCTGGACCAAGAGGCTTGTTTTCTTGCTTTCCCTCTCTCGCTCTCTCTGGTCAAATTTAAAAATAACAATAATAACAAATGGAATTAAATAAATAAATCGTTTTTTAAAAATTGAAGTATATCTGTAGTACCCATGAGGTATTAAGTGAAGAGAGAGAGAATGTGAGCACACACAGAGAAGAGGATATTACATGTTTCGTAATACATAGCTTTTTAAAGGATCGATTTTTTTTCTTGCTGTAGGGCGTGTGTACTCACCAGAGAGAGAAGGTGAGGAATCACTACCCAGGAGGGAAGGCCTCACTGTAATCCCTTCTGCTCACTCTCAGGATTTGGGGCACACATGCACACGTGCCCAGCATGATTTTTTTTTTTGAGATGTTTTTGCTATGGGGCACATGCGCCTGCCAGAAAGACAGAGAGAGACAGAGACAGAAAGCGAGAAATCACCTCTCAGGGGGGATGGTCACGCCGCAATCCCTTCTCCTCCATTCTCCTCTCGGGATCTTGGGCACACACGCACACGCGCCCAGCGTGAGTTTAAGCCACTGAGTTCGGGACTCAAACTGCGGTCGACTACATGGGAGTCCAGCGACACAGCCATTACACCAACTTCTGGTCCCTGCCCGGCATGATTTTCAAGCTGCTGGGTCCAGGACTTGAACCACAAAATCAGCTGGGTGGGATCTGGCTGCCTTAACCTCCATGGCACCTACTAGCCCTCAAGGGTCAAATTTTCGAATGTTCTATTTTAAAGTTTCTGCAGTTGCTATTTCTTTTTCACAATGTTCAGTCGTAGCACAGAGAAATAAAGGACAAATACATGCGTTTCTCATTTCTCATAGCTAGCAAAGAAATCTCAAGGTTTAGTCAAAGGCTTTAGTGTTTCGTGGACAAATCCTGCTTGTCGTGTCAGCTTGTCGAAAAACTCAACCTTGCACAGATTTGTGTATTTCGTAGTTCTAACATTTCCCGTTTTTCAAGTTTTAACTACATTTGCAATTCCGACTGTGTCCAGTTAGATTGTGGTTAGCGGAATTGGTGACCTAGTGATTCTTGCAGAAATCCATTAATGTGAGTTGGCCATCGAGGGGCTCATATTTGACTGCAGTGAAGAGAAAAAGCATTTCTCCTCTGGTGGTGTCCAAAAGAAGGACAACGGGATGGTGACTGGGATAGATTGGAGTCTGCCCCTTCCCAGTCCGAGGCTCTGGGTTTGAATCATGATGAAGAGAAGGTGTAACCAGGAAGCTGAAGGGTGCGAAAGAGAAGCCCACCACATCACACAGCCAACCAGAAGACCACAGTGGAGCATTGACACTGTCCCCAGGTGCATTCTCAAGACAATGGAAGATTCTGAGGAGGTCACAGCAGAAAAGTTTGAGTGGGTAGGTTTCTTTTTTTAATTTTTTTTTTTTGAGAGGTTTTCACTATAGGGCGCGTGCGCTCGCCAGACAGACAGAGAGAGAGACATTAGAGACAGAAAGCGAGAAATCACCCCCCAGAGGGGATGGTCACGCCGCAATCCCTTCTCCTCCATTCTCCTCTCGGGATCTTGGGCACGCACGCACACGCGCCCGGCGTGAGTTTTAAGCACCGGGTCCGGGACGTGAACCGCGGTCGACTACGTGGGAGTCCAGCGACATAGCCATTATGCTAACTGCTGGTTCCCCGAGTGGGTAGGTTTCTTAACATAAACACGCATCACATTGGGATGACTAAAATAAGGAGGGAGGTTCTAGGAAAAGAATCAAAACAATGGCCAAGTGCTACTATGGTTTGGATATCCATGTTAATAGAGCTGTGTTCAAGACCAGCAGGTGGAGTAATGGCTATGTCGCTGGACTCCCATGTGGTTGACCGCGGTTCAAGTCCCGAACCCAGTGGCTTAAATTCACGCCAGGCGCATGTGTGTGTGTGCCCAAGATCCCAAGAAAAGAATGGAGGAGAAAGGATTGCAGTGTGGCCATCCTCTCCAGGGGGGTGATTTCTTGCTTTCTGTCTCTCTGTCTTTCTGGTGAGTGCATGTGCCCTATAGGAAAACAAAAACAAAAACAAAAACAAAACAAAAAAACTCTGCCAAAAAAATAAAGCTGCGCTTGTACTCAAGGTCTGAGGAAGACCAGGTGAGCTCACGTGTACACTATCAAAGTATCAGGAGTCAGCCTATTTAAGAATATGGGCTGAAAACT
>NW_006204841.1:354714-375159 GCF_000334495.1 Tupaia belangeri chinensis
CATGCCCAAGATCCCGAGAGGAGAATGGAGGAGAAGGGGTTGTGGCGTGGCCATCCCCCCTGGGGGGTGATTTCTCGTTTTCTGTCTCTCTGTCTCTCTCTGTCTTTCTGGTGAGCACACATGCCCTATAGCAAAAAACCTCTTCAAAAAAAGAAAAAAAATTAAAATAATAAAAAATTAAATTAAATATTAAAATAAAATATTGCATTTGAATTTAGGTCACATCTTCTTTAGCCTATTGTTGAAGACTGTTGTCTACTTGGTTTCGTTTTTAAACTCAAATTACTCTGTGCTAATGTTATAAAAATCCATGTCATTTTCAATTTACCTTTGAGCTTTGATCAAATTGTATATGACACACCTTCACTTGACATTGCCATAGCACTGTTCTCTCTGGGAACTTAATCAAACACTGGTCCCGTAAAGGCTCACTTCTCAAAGAACAGCCCCATGAACTGAGACTCCTTGAAAATGTACTTGATCTTAAGTTAAATGGCTAGCTATTCCTAAACAAGAATAATACGTTTAATAAATAAATAACTAAATAAATAAGGAGGCTCGGTGATATTTGTCACGCACCTCCATTCAGGTCCTGGGCTGTACTTTTAGCAAGGCAAAGTCTTTAAGAATGTGCCAAGGGCTTTATTGGAAAGGACATAAATAATGGAGACTGGGGCCTGGAAAATGGCAAGCTGGCTCAACCTCTTGGAGCATCATTCATTAGATCCAGCTGCAAAAGCTAGAAGTTATAAAAAATGCATGCGGGATTTCTTTTTAAGCATTAACACACCACTACTTTAAATGTTGGTTCTGACTGAGAAATTCCTCTCTGTAGGTGCTTTTTTACCCCTGTGACCTCAGGAAGCTGCCAGGGCCTCAGGGGACAAAACCAACTGCCAACTTAAAAATTCATTATAGTATCTGCTCCCTTTCCAGGACATAAAATCTGCTCTATAGTCTTTCCTTTTCTGAATCCCCTGAGACTTTAATCTTCGAGTTCCTGGGTGCTTGTATGACATCATCTCTGGCCCATTGTTAATCAACTGTGCAGTGTTCTAAAACACATCACCCCCCAAAATCCTCAAATGGAAAGTGAAAATGCCACTAGCCAACATATTAATTTCCCTGAGCAAAGTCGTAGAAACAGTGATGACGAGGATGATATCAATGTGCTACGTTCTGGGGAAAGAAAGGTGAAGTGCTAAACTCCATGGCTTGCACTTACCAAAAGATAGTGGCAAATGGATAACAAGATCCGGGGCATGAAGCCATGTTAGACATCCACGAACGAAGGAAATTCACTGTCCTGCAGCCATGGAGATAATATAAAATTACCAGGATTGGGAACCAGCAGTTAGCGTAATGGCTATGTCGCTGGACTCCCACGTAGTCAACCACGGTTCGCATCCCGGACCCGGTGGCTTAAAACTCACGCCAGGCACGTGTGCGTGCATGCCCAAGATCCAGAGAGGAGAATGGAGGAGAAGGGATTGCGGCGTGACCATCCCCCCTGGGGGGTGATTTCTCGCTTTCTGTCTCTATGTCTCTCTCTGTCTGTCTTACGAGCGCACGCGCCCTATAGCGAAAATCTCTCAAAAAACCAAAAATTACCAGGATTATAATACTGAAGCATGGTGTTTAAACTTCTTTTTCCCATAGCAAAAACATCTGGTGTTGGGGCCAGCAGGTGGCGTGGTGGTTAAGTTGCTGGACATTCCCACATGGCCAACCATGGTTTGAGTCCCAGATCTGGTGGCTTGCTTTCTCACTTTCCTTCTCTCTCTCTCTCTCTGATCAAATTAAAATAATGAATGAATAAATAAAATTAAATAATTTTTTTAAAAAAAATCTGGTGCT
Source organism: Tupaia belangeri chinensis (assembly GCF_000334495.1). Classification (NCBI taxonomy): domain Eukaryota; kingdom Metazoa; phylum Chordata; class Mammalia; order Scandentia; family Tupaiidae; genus Tupaia; species Tupaia belangeri. The sequence goes on from NW_006204841.1 coordinate 356,572, forward strand.
CACCAGAGAGACAGAGAAACAGAAAACAAGAAGTCACCCTTGGTGGATTGACCACACCACAATCCCTTCTCCTCCATTCTCCTCTCAGGGTTTTTTGCGCACATCCGCACTCGTGTCTGGAGTGAGTTTCAAGCTGCTGGATCCAGGACTCAAACTGTGGTTGGTCATGTGGGAATCCAGTGGCGTAAACATTATGCCATCTGCTGGTGCCTAGATGTCATTTTATTTTATTTATTTATATATATTTTTTGAGAGTTTTTTGCTACAGGGTGTGTGCGTTCACCAGAAAGAGAGAGACAGAGAGACAGAAAGCAAGAAATCCTCCCCCAGTGGGGATGTTCACGCAGCAATCCCTTCTCCTCCATTCTCCTCTCAGGATCTTGGGCACACACGCACGTGCCCAGTGTGAGTTTAAGCCACTGGGTCCAGGACTGGGACCACTGTTGACTACGCAGGAGTCCAGAGACATAGCCATTACACCAACTGCCTAGACATTATTTTTAAAATGTAAAGACTAGCCACTGAGGCAAAGGCCCAGGCTGTTTACTTTATCATATTTCAATGACTCTGACCAAAAGAGCCCATTAGTTCCTGTTGACTATAACTCGAATGAGAAAAGCAAGGAAACGAGCATCCAGAACCAGGAAAATGGACCCAACTGAAGAACACAGAGGGATGGCTGAGGAAGTGATAAATCAGTGAAAACGGGGATCATCTATATCATTTTGTTTTACAATAAATCCTCGGAGCCTAAGTCATGACTACGAACCATATTTTTGAGGCCAGCAGGTAGCATGGTGGTTAAGGAGCTGGACTCCATGTGATCAGCTGTGACCCAAGTCCTGGACCTGGTGGGGTGGCGAGTGTGCATAGCCAAAATCCCAGGAGGAGAATGGATGAGAAGGGGTTGCAGCATGGCCGTGGTAGGGTGGAGTAATTTGTGATAGGCAGTTAGCTAGAAATGAGCTAACAGCCCTAAGAAAATAGCAGAAGGACATCTGTCACAAGAATTACAACTTCTTAGGAGTTACAACTAGACCCTCTGCAGAGACTCCTGCCCACTCACCACCTGGTGCCAGGGAGGTGAGGTCGATCCCATTTTTCTTCTATAGTACCTGAGAAAAGCACGTAGGGATGATTGTTAACTCCCTTCTTGTCATTATTCATGAATGCAAAAGGACCTAACAAAATGTTTTTGGTCACCAAGCTGATTGGGCAGTTCATCCAAATTAGGATGCTCCTATCTTCAAAGTTCACACAGGGCATGAGCGATTAGGTAACCACATTTCTCACCTGTGAGAGAGATACACAAATGCAGGAAAAGGCTCGCAGATTCCAAACAAGGAAGCTACATACTGCAAAATTACCAGGATTATAATACTGAAGCATGGTGTTTAAACTTCTTTTTCCCATAGCAAAAACATCTGGTGTTGGGGCCAGCAGGTGGCGTGGTGGTTAAGTTGCTGGACATTCCCACATGGCCAACCATGGTTTGAGTCCCAGATCTGGTGGCTTGCTTTCTCACTTTCCTTCTCTCTCTCTCTCTCTGATCAAATTAAAATAATGAATGAATAAATAAAATTAAATAATTTTTTTAAAAAAAATCTGGTGCTCACCAGAGAGACAGAGAAACAGAAAACAAGAAGTCACCCTTGGTGGATTGACCACACCACAATCCCTTCTCCTCCATTCTCCTCTCAGGGTTTTTTGCGCACATCCGCACTCGTGTCTGGAGTGAGTTTCAAGCTGCTGGATCCAGGACTCAAACTGTGGTTGGTCATGTGGGAATCCAGTGGCGTAAACATTATGCCATCTGCTGGTGCCTAGATGTCATTTTATTTTATTTATTTATATATATTTTTTGAGAGTTTTTTGCTACAGGGTGTGTGCGTTCACCAGAAAGAGAGAGACAGAGAGACAGAAAGCAAGAAATCCTCCCCCAGTGGGGATGTTCACGCAGCAATCCCTTCTCCTCCATTCTCCTCTCAGGATCTTGGGCACACACGCACGTGCCCAGTGTGAGTTTAAGCCACTGGGTCCAGGACTGGGACCACTGTTGACTACGCAGGAGTCCAGAGACATAGCCATTACACCAACTGCCTAGACATTATTTTTAAAATGTAAAGACTAGCCACTGAGGCAAAGGCCCAGGCTGTTTACTTTATCATATTTCAATGACTCTGACCAAAAGAGCCCATTAGTTCCTGTTGACTATAACTCGAATGAGAAAAGCAAGGAAACGAGCATCCAGAACCAGGAAAATGGACCCAACTGAAGAACACAGAGGGATGGCTGAGGAAGTGATAAATCAGTGAAAACGGGGATCATCTATATCATTTTGTTTTACAATAAATCCTCGGAGCCTAAGTCATGACTACGAACCATATTTTTGAGGCCAGCAGGTAGCATGGTGGTTAAGGAGCTGGACTCCATGTGATCAGCTGTGACCCAAGTCCTGGACCTGGTGGGGTGGCGAGTGTGCATAGCCAAAATCCCAGGAGGAGAATGGATGAGAAGGGGTTGCAGCATGGCCGTGGTAGGGTGGAGTAATTTGTGATAGGCAGTTAGCTAGAAATGAGCTAACAGCCCTAAGAAAATAGCAGAAGGACATCTGTCACAAGAATTACAACTTCTTAGGAGTTACAACTAGACCCTCTGCAGAGACTCCTGCCCACTCACCACCTGGTGCCAGGGAGGTGAGGTCGATCCCATTTTTCTTCTATAGTACCTGAGAAAAGCACGTAGGGATGATTGTTAACTCCCTTCTTGTCATTATTCATGAATGCAAAAGGACCTAACAAAATGTTTTTGGTCACCAAGCTGATTGGGCAGTTCATCCAAATTAGGATGCTCCTATCTTCAAAGTTCACACAGGGCATGAGCGATTAGGTAACCACATTTCTCACCTGTGAGAGAGATACACAAATGCAGGAAAAGGCTCGCAGATTCCAAACAAGGAAGCTACATACTGCAACAGACTCTCCCCTGCTAAATATTCATGATCAATTCTATCAATTCTTTCTATTTTTTTTTTTTTTTTTTTTTGAGAGAGAGATTTTTGCTATAGGGCACATGCGCTTACTAGAGACACAGAGAGACAGAGACAGAGAAAATGAGAAATCACTCCCTGGGGGAATGGCCATGCTGCAATCCCTTCTCCTCCATTCTCCTCTCAGGATCTTGGGCATGCACGTGTGAATTTCAGGCAAATGAGTCTGGAATTCGAACCTCGGTCAGCCATATGAGAGTCCAGTGCTTTAACCATTATGCCACCTGCTGACCCCTCATTATCAACTCTCAGAGTAAATGGAACACCTAACCCCATGCCCAGTGCAGTTGTCCTTCTCTGGCAGCTGCCCACCTGTATGGATTTCAGGCATGGAGGCATACTTGTTTTCTATTAAAAATCCTCACTTTCCTATTAAAACTTTCTTTTTCCTACTTTACAAGTGTTAGTGGTTTTTCATTTTGCATCTCAGGGCAGGTTCCTCATCTTCAGAGATCTGGACCTAAAGAACCAAGGATGTTACACAATGCAGCTCGACACTCTCCCACACTAGACCATAATTTGGTGCCACGACTCGGATAAACTTTTCAGTGTTTTCTAGATTGCTTTCCCTGCTGCAGCTGCTAAGGAAGCACCCTCCCATTACCTCCTGAGGCTGAGCGAAAGCCATGCTGAATTCCGTGGGTTCTGCCACCCTTGGCCAGCACAGGCCTGTCTTATTTCTTGTACTCTTTGCTCTCTTTGACGGTGGGCACCTCTTCCCATCGTTCTGGGTACCTCGGATTTCTAGAGCCTTGAATACCCAACCTGGCTGTGAGGTAGGAGAAAGCTAGCAAAGGGAAGCAGGTAAGGGGGCTGGAACATCTGCCCATGTGGCTAGATAGAAAAATATTATCAAGGCAGAACATTTCTTGCCCGGGGTAAGGTAGGCAGGAGATTAGTGGGGGGTGTCGAGCTGATTAAGCCACATTTGGTATAGCCAATGAGAAATCAGTGGGCCCAGCCGTATTTGATAGAACCAATGAAATGAGAAGAAGCAGTGGGCCCAGTGATCAACCGGCATGACCTAGATTAAAAGCGACAAACCTCACGGAATGCGACTACCAGGGTTTTGTGAGCCACTGTCTGCTCAGGCCTGCTCCTACCTCTCAGGGATGCACTTTCACGTTTACTTGATAAACTGCCTTTTCCTTACACTATTGGCATGCTTTGCTCAATTCTTTGAAACACCGAGAACCCACATATCATCACAGAAGCCATCCTGGGGACCCGCAGTTAGCGTAATGGCTATGTCGCTGAACTCCCATGTAGTTGACTGCAGTTCAAGTCCTGGACCTGGTGGCTTAAACTCACACTGGGTGTGTGTGCGTGCGTGCCCAAGATCCCAAGAAGAGAATGGAGGAGAAGGGATTGCGGTGTGGCCATCCCCCCTATGGGGTGATTTCTCGCTTTCTGTCTCTCTGTCTCTCTGATGAGGGCACTTTTTCTTGCAAAGACCTCTCCAAAAAAAAAAAAAAAAAAAGTAGAAGCCATCCTGCAACAGCTGGGCCCCCCGATTTCTCATTGGCTCTATCAAATGTGGCTTAATCAGCTCGACTTTCCCCACTATCTTCTACCTACTGTTCCTTGGGCAGGGAACTCTCTGCGCTGATTGGATTTTCTGTCCCCACATGGGCCAGTGCTACAGCCCCGTACCTGCTTCCATGCTTTAGCTTTCTTCTGCCTCACTACTAGATGGGGAAATCGTCCTTGTGAGAGACTCCTCTCTGAGATGCATCCTCTCTCACTGGAAACGTGTGGCCCTCAAACTTACAAGAGGACAAGGCTCACTTTCCTTTGTAATACGCTTGACCCCAATATAAGCTGGAAATGAGGGAAACCTGGCCTAAAAATGACTAAGGAAATAAAACTCGAAAATTTGTAGGGTATGTCAAGACATGCCATTTTTCTAATTAATATAATATATTCTTTCAAACTTTCCAGGCTTTAGGCTATTAAAAAATCTGTGGTCATTGTTAACTCATTTGAGACCTACAGTTACAGCGTTAAAATGTAAAACATTCTCAGCTTGGGGCTGGCAGGTGGAATGGTAGAAGCACTGGACTCCCACATAGCGGGGGGTGGGGTGGTGGATGGCCATGCCACAATCCCTTCTCTTCCATTCTCCTCTCGGGATCTTGGGCACGCACGCACACATGCCCAGCATGAGTTTAAAGCCACCGGGTCCTAGACTAGAACCGCGGTCGGCTATGGGAGTCCAGTGACACAGCCATTACGCTAACTGCTGGTCCCAATATAGTAAATTTCTAAAACAGTAATAATAAATAAAATCAAGTACATTCTTTTTAAAAATTGTTCAGTTCTGCAGGATCCCCTCTGCTTATTAAGGGTTTGTTTTCTGGCAGAGCCTGAGACAAGAGATAAACATCTAAAGATTAACCACAAACTTTAAAGAAAAGAGACAAAGAAATTTTCAGAAAAACATGAAATTTTTTGTTTGCATATGCATATGTGTGAGTTATCATGTATTATTAACATGTTTTTATCATGTATTATATGTTGTGTGTCTATGCGGTAAAAGGCCTTGAGGAATTCCATTCAATTTGATTTATAAAAAGAGTGCTCACACAAATGAACTGAAATGCTCTTAAGTTCATGTGACTTAAAATATTTGACGAATAAGCTGGCTTCAAACATGGCACAAAGAGTTTAATAAGTGAAGGTCTTCACAGTGTCCAACATACAGTGCGTCTAGGAGTTCATTGATCAGGCAACATCATGTGTGTCTTAATACGGCTGGTTTAATAAAACAGCTGGTATCTTTTATATGCTATATGGTGAATATCTGACCAACAGGAAAATGGATTCATGACGAACCTTCTCTAACGCCTTGTTTCTCACAGATAATCAAGGCAGAATGGTTAAAGAAAAGTTTTGTTTTGTTTTGTTTTGTTTTGTTTTTTTAGAGAGGTTTTCCCTATAGGGCGTGTGCGCGCACCAGACAGACTGAGAGAGACAGAGAGACAGAAAGCGAGAAATCATCCCCCCAGAGGGGATAGTCACGCCGCAATCCCTTCTCCTCCATTCTCCTCTCGGGATCTTGGGCATGCACGCACACGTGCCTGGCGTGAGTTTTAAGCCACCAGGTCCGGGACGCGAACCGCGGTTGACTACGTGGGAGTCCAGCGACATAGCCATTACGCTAACTGCTGGTTTCCAAGAAAAGTTTTGAGTGCTGTTAGAGAGGACTGATTTTCCTCAAGTTTGATTTTTGGTTCTCTTATGGCTCAGTTATGGGACTAGTAGTTAAAAGCAGTAAAAAGTAAACCTTGTAAAGGAAATTTCCTACGTGATCCATATGTTGGCCTTTGGGTTGTTCTGTTGTTATCACTGGAAGTCATATCTGACTGGCATAGTCTGCCATGTATTCTATCTTTAGTTTTGGTGCCAACGGACACTAGTTGACCCCCTTTTTTTTCAGAGAGAGATTTTTGCTATAGGGCACTTGTGCTCGCCAGGGAAACAGCAAGTGAATACTCACCCTCCCCAGGAGGGTGACCACGTCACAATCTCTTCTCCTCCATTATCCTCTCAGGATTTTGGGCATGCACGCACACATACCTGGTGTGAGTTTAAGTCACCAGGTCCAGGATGCAAACCATGGTTGACTACATGGGAGTCCAGCAACATAACCATTATGCCACCTGCTGGTCCCATATTTGTGTGTATGTATGTCTATATTTACATATGTATTGTGTTCCAAAATAATTGGAGGTTTCTAGGAATCTATAGTATGATATTTATCATGTTGTACGTTATGTTAAACTGGCATGTCACAAATATCGCCAAATTTCTTTTGTCAGTTATAAATTCTTGTCATAGCTTTAACTATGGTTTGTTCAAATCTTGTCTATTAGGAAACAACAGAAATTCCATGCCTCCAGAACTCTATGGATTTATATAAACAAATTTTTTTTGAGAAGTTTTTGTTTTAGGGCATAGGTTCTCACTGGAGAGACAGAGATCGAAACAGTGAGAGGGAAAGTGAGAGATAACCTTGAGGGGAGATGTCCACACCACAATTCCTTCTCTCCATTCTCCTCCTAGGATCTTGGGCACACATGCACATGCACACACTTCCAGGGTGATTTTTAAGCCACTAGGTCCGGGACTTTTCAAGTCAGCATGGTGGAAGTCCAGCAACGTAGCTGCTACACCATCTGCTGGCCCCAGATTTATAAACTTGGAATGCCAGTGACTGCTTGCTTAGGGAACTTGGCACAAATGCCGGGCTCATACTTTCCTGCCTACAAACAATAGAAAGTTATTTACTGAATGTGTTGTCTGATGGTCTGTATTTTTCAAATTCCAGAAGTCATCTGGCAATACTTCTTTTTTTTTTTTTAAAGAGGTTTTTGCTATAGAGCATGTACACTCGCCAGAAAGACAGAGAGAGACAGAGAGACAGAAAGCGAGAAATCACCCCCCCGGGAGGATGGCCATGCCGCAATCCCTTCTCCTCCATTCTCCTCTTAGGATCTTGGGCAGGCACACGCATGCACCTGGCATGAGTTTAAGTCACTAGGTCCACAAATTTTAGAGGTTTTCGCTATAGGGCGCATGTGCTCGCCAGACAGACAGAGAGAGACAGAGAGACAGAAAGTGAGAAATAACCCCCCAAGGGGGGATGGCCATGTTGCAATCCCTTCTCCTCCATTCTCCTCTTGGGATCTTGGGCACGCACGCACACACGCCTGGCGTGAATTCTAAGCCACCGGGTCCGGGACGCGAACCTCAGTCAACTATGTGGGAGACCAGTGACATAGCCATTACGCTAACTGCTGGTTCCCAATACTTCTATTTATAACCAAAGTCACATGCCCCAGGAAATAACCCTTAGTGCTGTCTTTTCTAAAAAATACATCTCTTCCTCTTTCTCTCTAGTACATAGAGAGGATTAGAGAGAATCGGGAGGCTCGTATCTCATATGATACCTCTCCTTCTCGCTCTTGACTCAGATCTCTGTGTCTTGAGTAGTTATTCTGTGCATTTTGGTTGATTTTCTGTGGGCATAGGAGTTACAAGTGACCCTGGTAGCCCCAATGACCCCAATGTGACTGGACAGAACCCAAATGTGCAGACAAAAGCAAAAGCAACAGCCACTCGTTGGAGGAATTTGGAACCTGATAAGTGACAGTCCCTACTCCTTAGAGGAAGGGACCTAGATTTGTAGCTTCAGAGGGGGATTTCTAACATGGGGCAAGAATTAACCAAACCCCAAAAGGTTTCTTTTAAAACCTTACAGCAGCTTCTTATAGCGGCTCAATGCCCTTTAGAACCTAAAGCTTTACCTTGCCTGCTACTAACGGTTCACCAGTGTTTCCTTGGTTTCCTGATGAAAGAACTTTGGGTTTGGAACGTTGGAAACAAGTAGGATGAGTGCTGAAAAGAAGAGATGATCAGAGACAACCCATTCCCATGTCTGTCAGCACCTTCTGAAGTTTCGTTAAAACTGCCTTGGCTCTTGGGACCAACAGTTGGTATAATGGCTATGTCGCTGGAGTCCCATGTAGTCGACTGAGGTTTGAATCCTGGACCCGGTGGCTTAAACTCACACTGGGCATGTGTGCGAGTGTGCCCCAGAGAATGGAGGAGAAGGGATTGCAATGTGGCCATCCCCCCTGGGGGGTGATTTCTCACTTTCTGTCTCTCTGTCTCTCTGTCTCTGTCTTCTGGCGAGCACACACGCCCTATAGCAATAACCTTTCAAAACAAAAAACAAAAAACTGCCTTGGCTCCTTTACACTGGATGCATCCCCATCCCAACAGGAAACCCCATCAGATAAAGTTGCTTTAAATTTGATATTGAGGTGACAATAAAGGATCTAATTTTCTCTCTGCCATTAAAAATTCTTGAGCTTACTGCTCCCCCACCAGTATCTTCATTTCCAGATCCTCCCATTTTTACAAATTCTGATTTATTAAAACATTCTTCTCCCTCCTTCATGGAAAAATGTCTTCAGGAAGAATTTTAAAATGGAGACTCTGACAGTGTCACGGCTTCTGCTCCTTCTGCTGTTCTTCAAAATAACCATCACACTTATGATTCCTTGCCTTTCTCTGTCTTTACGAAACTAAGAAAGAGCATTCGAGAAAATGGCTTACAGGGACCAGCAGTTAGCGTAATGGCTATGTTGTTGGACTCCCATGTAGTCGACCGCGGTTCGCGTCCCGAGCCCGGTGAGTTAAAACTCACGCCGGACGCGTGTGCATGCGTGCCCAAGATCCCAAGAGGAGAACGGAGGAGAAGGGATTGCAGCATGGCCATCCCCCCTAGGGGGCGATTTCTCACTTTCTGTCTCTCTGTCTCTCTCTGTCTAGCTAGCGAGCGCACGCGCCCTATAGCAAAAACCTTTAAAAAAAAGAAAAAAGAAAAGAAAAAAAAAATGGCTTACATAGGCCCTCTACTTTAGATAATAGTTATGAAATGACTCTTCATGATTGGAAGGTTCTGGTTAAAACTCTCATCACCCCTGCAGAATACACTGAAGACCTGACTGTTCATCAGTCCCTCCGTAACCTTGGTCAGGGACTTCCTGCCACTGCCACCACTAATGCTCAAGCCACATCTGACTGTCACCCCTTCTCCTAGTGCTCTCACACAGCCATAGGAGCCTGGAGAAGGATTCTCATTGGAGGTACCACGCTCGGGTCTTTTCCCTCGGTGGTGAGGGCCCTACTGAAGCTCATGTTGATCTCATCAGTGGCCTACAGATGGCGACAGAGTGACAGATTCCTAGCAAAGAGGCTGAAGACATTTTATTTCTGGAATTAGCTTATGAAAACGCTAACTGAAGCTGTCAAGAAGCTCTCACTAGCATCCGTGCTATCACCTGAAATGTAGGACGTTCATCAACGTCTGTCAAAATACAGGTACAACTACTCACCTGGTTCAAACGCTTGCAGCCATGATGTCTGCAATAAATTGTTACAACTATGGAAATCCTGGCCATATGCCAAAATATTGTAAACAAAAATATTTTAAAAATACTCCCTCAAAAAGAAATCAGCCTACAAAAGATTGTCCTAGATGTGGAAAAGGCAAATATTGTGCTAAAATATGATAAAGCTGAAAATCTCCTCCAGGGAAACTTAAAAGGGGGCACCTCCCCCAGCACTCCCAGTATACAATAGGGGAACCCCAATATGATAGCATATCCAGTAATGAGGGGGGATGAACCATTACTGAGCTTTCTCCCAGAACTTCCAGCAGTTCAGGCCTCAATCTAGCTACTACCAAAGAAATTATCATTCAAAAAAAGAGATCAAGTGCATCCGATTCCCACTGGTGTCTTTAGACCTCTTCCTCCGGCACTTTTGGTTCCTTATTGGGCCAGTCTAGTGCTACCCTAAAAGGGCTACGTGTTCTCCCTGGGGTCATTGATTTTGATTACACTGGAAAAAAGAAAATCATGCTTAGAGGATATGGATTGTAGGTAATCCCTAAAGATACCAGAATAGCCCAATTACTGCTCCTTCCCTACATTACTGGAAAACACAAAAACAATGGGTTCAGATCTACTGGGACGGCTGCCTTCTGGTTAACCCCCACCCCCGACCAAAGTCCGAGGTCAACAGTTGCTATTCAACACAGGTCCTTTACTAGACTCGTTGCTACTGGAGCTGATGTTACCTTAATTGCTGCCTCACAGTGGCCCTCGAATGGCCCACTAAAGAGAACAATGTCTCCACTCTGGGAATAGGTGGCACTTCAGTCTCTGACAAAACCAACACCCACTTATTTGTATTGGACTTGAACAAAAAAACTGGAGTACGCCAACCTTCTAGTCTACCTTTATCATTTTCTCTTTGGGGAAGAGATCTTTTTTCAACAATGTGGACTTACCTTAAACATTCCAGCACTATTCAAATTCTTCCCCTCAAATTAACCTGGACTCTATGGCTCCAGTCTGGGTTGAGCAATAGGCCCTAAAATGAACGCAAACGTAAACACTGACGCAAACGGTAGTGCTAACGTAAACTCAAAAGTTATTGCTGATGCTAACGCAAGTGCTAACGCACGCAAGTGCTAACGCTAACGCAAAACACAGCGCTAATGCAAACGCTAACGCCAGCACTAGCGCAAATGCAAAATACAGCGCTAACGCAAAACGCTAGCGCTAGTGCAAAACGCTAGCGCTAGTGCAAAACGCAACACAAACGCTAACGCTAGTGCAAAACGCAACACAAACGCTAACGCTAGTGCAAACGCTAAAACAGCGCTAACGCAAACGTAAACGCAAACACTAACGTGAATGCAAACGCTAACGCAAATGCCAACACTAACTTAACGAAGGAAATAAAATCATACAGATCCAGAAGTTAGTCCAATAATAATTAAAGACTGGTTATAATGAGCTCTCTAGTAGTCCCTTAAATTCTCCCATTTTCACAATATCTAAAAAATCAGAAAAGTTGGTGCCAGCAGGTTGGTATGGTTAAGGGCACTGGATTCCCACATAGCCAACCATGGTTTGAGTCCTGGACCTGGCAGCTTGCTTTCTCACTTTCCCTTTCTCTCTCTGTCTCTCTCTGGTCAAATTAAAAAATAATAATAACAAATGGAATTAAATAAATAAATAATTCTTTTAAAATTTTTCAGAAAAATGGCATCTCCTACATGACCCAAGAGCCATTAATGCTGTTATTCAATCTATGGGACCCCTTCAACCTGGTCTACCCACTCCTGCTACTATCCCTGAGGACTGGGCATTAATTAGTATAGATTCAAAAGATCTTTTCACCATTCCTCTTCACTCAGATGATAAAATATAATAAAGAGCTAATTCAAAGATTTCAACAGAAATTTCTTCCTCAAGAAATGATTAATAGCCCCACTGAGGTAGATACAACTCGGGCTAGAGAGTTAGGGAAAACAGGGGAATCAAGATGGAGTACTGACTAAGACTCAGGGAGACCCTGAAACCAAGCAGTCCACCCCAAACCAGCCAGCCCACAACAACCTGATGGAATAATAACTTTCCTTCCTGCTCTGTGTCCTTCTGGAACATATCTATATTGTATTTTTGAGGCATACAAACAAAATAAAGAGACAAGGATTCAAGACAGGACAATTCAAGTTTGGAATTTTAAGTGCTTTGACCTAATGGAAACTGTAGACCAATGAGCTTAAATGCATGGAAAATTATAGCCCAATATAAATGGTCCACTCTAAGAAGGCCATACTCAGGGCCAAAGACAATCTTACCCCCTATGCCAAAAAATCCAAGACTAGCCAGTACAGGCCACAGTTAGTGCTAAAGGGCACCCCTATCATGAGCCTAATGATGCAAGACTTCTTGTGACCATTAACCACTACTTCATTGTAAAAAACCTTATAAAAACCAGTGTGAAGTATAAGACAGAACCCTAAAAATATAGTTAGGGTATAGGCCCAAGATGAAATCACAGAACAGCTAACTTTGGGGATGAAGACACAATAACTCAGCTGTCAGGTGTCACTGAACTGTTTGCTTACAGCTTGCAGGAGTTATTTAATGATTGACCTAAGACTAAGACTTCTTTCCTGGTCTGACCACATTCCAGGAAGAAGGTAATGGTTTTTTTCGGTTTTCTGTTGTTGTTGTTTTTAGAATTATTTATTTAATTAGTTCCATTTGTTATTATTATTTTTAAATTTTTTTGAGAGGTTTTTTGCTAAAGGGCAAAAACCAGAAAGACGCAGAGAGACAGAAAGTGAGAAATCACCCCCTAGCGGGGATAGCCACACCACAATCCCTTCTCCTCCATTCTCCTCTCGGGATCTTGGGCACGTAAGCACACACACCCAGCGTGAGTTTAAGCCACCAGGTCTGGGACTTGAACCACAGTCAGCTACATGGGAGTCCAGCAACCCAGCCATTAGTTTAACTGCTGGCCTCTATTTTTTAATTTGATCAGAGAGAGATGGAAAGGGAGAAAGCAAGCCACCAGGTCTGGGACTAGAACCACAGTTGGCCATGTGGGAATCCTGCTCATTTAACCACCACGCCCTCTCCCGGACCCGATAACGGTCTTTCATGCCAAAACTTTTAGGCAAAAAGGGTCTCTTGACCATCGTACCCATTCCAAAATTAGGAAAAATTTCTGGATCCATCCAACCCCACTACCTGGGAACCAGCATGGGTAAAGCCCTCCTGACGCAGATATAAACCCTTCGCCTCAGTTCCTCAGCAACCCACTCGGGACCTGGTCTCTGCTCAGGAGCCCTGCTCTATCTTCTCTCTCTTAACAAACTCCACTCGCTCACTGACGTCTGCATCTCTAATTAACCGCGAGCTGCAGACAGGAACCACGTCCCACTGCAGGTGCTGGGCCTGATCACCCCGGCAGCCCCTTGTTCCCTGCGTCATATGTCATACTTTGGTGCATTGACCGGGAATCCATCTTGACCCCTTCTTCACCTTGGAAGCATTGCGGATTCTCTCTCTTTCCTTTTACTTTCAAATGCGACTTGGTTTCATTTCCGAGGTCCCGACTGTGGTGTGGAAGGGTGAAAGTGCTGGAAATCATTGAATCCCAGGGCTATTCTCTGGGGCATTCTGCAGGCTCCCGGAGTGGAAGCCACCTCCCCACCGCCCAACCGGGTGTCACAGGGACACTGTTCTTTTCTTCCTTCAGGTTTATCTGCCGGCAAGGGAGTGTTTCTTCTCAGGACGTTCTCGGTCCCTGTGACCGGTGACCCTGAGTGATACATATCCGGAACTTGCCTTGACGTGTTGAGAATCACTCTTTCTTTCCCCCCTCCCAACACTACGTGAAGATGACCTCTTTTTTAATAGCCATGGGAAAAGCAAGGGTCATTTTTACTCTTCCCCTGGCAAAGCACCATGTCTCCCCCTAGGACTCCTCAGCCATTCTCAGTTTACTATCAGACAGGCTGCTGGCACGTCTCCAGATGGTCTAAAAGTCTTGGACTGGTCACAGCAAGACCAGGATGCCGAAATGTGTTAGGGGGACTCAGCTTCCCTTTGCCCATCCCTTCCTTCTCTGTTCTGTGTGCTTGGCAGAAACCTGCTCAGATGTGGTCATTACTTGGAGACATTTGCTTAATGGTAAATCCCAGGGCCTCATGAACAGACTCTGAGATATCAACTTTTTGTGCTGCAGGGACTAGACAGGATGTGGAGCCTATTACAAGTAAGAAACTCCTGGAGGTACTTTGATAAGCATTCTTTTATAGGGATTGCATTACTAGATACTCAAGAGGCTCAATTTCTGCCCAATCCTTGTTACCATCCATGGCCGAAGCCAAAGGGGAGGAAAAGAATAAACCTCAGAGATAATGACCCCAGAGGGAGTTCAAGTCCTTTATAGCTGTGAATTAAGAAAAGCACCTGATTTCCTCAAGTAATCTCTTTAGGAAGGGGTCACTCGAGGCCTTCTTATAGCAGTCCCTGTTTTCTGGGTTAGAATTTACAATTTCTGGGACCAGCAGTTAGCGTAATGGCTATGTCACTGGCCTCCCACGTAGTCGACTGCAGTTTGCGTCCCGGACCCGGTGGCTTAAAACTCACGCTGGGCGCATGTGCATGCTTGCCCACCCAAGATCCCAAGAGGAGAATGGAGGAGAAGGGATTGCAACGTGGCCATCCCCCCTGGGGGGTGATTTCTTGCTTTCTGTCTCTCTGTCTCTCTCTGTCTTTCTGGCAAGCGCACACACCCTATAGCAAAAACCTCTAAAAAAAATTTACAATTTCTTTTTTTAGGAATTATTTTATGGGACTAGCAGGTGGTGTAGAGGTTATATCACTGGACTCCCACATGGTTGATTGTGGTTTGAATCCCGGACCTGGTGGCTTGCTTTCTCATTTTTTCTCTCTCTGATCAAAATAAAATTAATAATCATAATTATAATAAATAAAACTAAAAATAAAATAATTATTTTAAAGAATTATTTATTTAATTCAATTTGTTTCATTTTTTATTATTTTTAATTTGATCAGAGAGAGACAGAGGGAAAGTGAGGAAGCAAGCCACTAGGTAAGGTACTCGGACTGCAGTCAGCCGAGTGGGAGTCCAGTTCCTTAACCACTGTACCACCTGCCAGACCCACATTTCCCTTTGGATCGATGATGCAGGGTTTTGGGGTCAGCTCAGGAGTCTGAATGGGTCTGGTGACTGATTCCGGCTTAATGTGACCACACTCCCCTTGACAAGTGATGGAAAGGCCCGACTCTTCTACTTGCAAGATTCAGAGAATGGAGATGGACGACGCTGCCTCTCCCTCTTCTCACAGCTCAGGGAACAGGGACCAAAGGGAGACTCCCTCTCTCCCCTCCTTCCACAGATTGTGTTTTAGAGACTGGAGACTAAGAAGGATGCCTCTTCTCCCTCTTCTCACAGATGAGCAGTGCCCCCTCAACCATGTGAAGAGAGTTGACATCTCTGAGGGGCATCATCCTCAGTTAGAAAGGGAAAAAAAATACAAGTTAGAGGAAGCAGGCCCTCTAGAGGGAAGTGCCATCTTGCAATTAGATCATTTTTTTGGTCATAGATTAGGAAAATATTCTGAAAGTCTGTATGTCCAAATTTTCTTTGCCCTTTGAGAAAATCCAGTTATTTTTTTAAAAAACAAACAAACAAAAACCCTTCATCTCAAAAGAGCTACTTGCTCCTGCTCATAGAGCTGGAGAAAATTCCATCAGAATCCCATCCATTCCGGCCCCTCTGTCTCCTCTGTCACTTCTAGCTCATACTTTCATTTCTTCTCCTCCATGTCCTTCCTGCTCTGAGCCATCTCCTGCCTATTCTTATCCAGAAGCCCTAGAGAGAACTTTCCCTAGAGTTGATAGTTCAGTTGAGTGACAAAGTGAGAATTCAGTTCTTTGCAATTTTACAAATCCTATTCTCTTAAAGTGTAGCTTTTGAGCAAATTCGTTCAAGGATAATCCAAACCCTGTAATTATAATGGGTTAAAATGTGAAGCATTCTTAGCTTTGCAGAATACCCTCTATGTGCTAAGAGTATTAAAATTTGTTTAAAAACTCGATTTGCTTCCTTTTTTTTTTTTTAGAGAGAGATATTTTTGCTATAGGGCACATGCACGTGCCAGAGTGACAAAGAAGAAGTCACCCCCCCCAGGGGGTATGGCCGTGCTGCAGTCCCTCCTCCTCTACTCTTCTCTTGGGATTGCACACACATGCACCTGGCATGAGTTTGAAGCTACCGGGTCTGAGACTTGAACCACGGTTGACTACGTGAGAGTCCATCAACATAATCATTATACCATCTGATGGTCTTTCAATTTGCTTTCTAACAGAGCCTGAGATAAGAGAGAAACATCTAAGGGCTAACCTTTACAACTCTAAAATCAGGCAAAGGGAGAAAAAAAGTATAAAAATACTTTACAGGAGACTATGAGATCTTTGGTTTCCATGTGTGTGTATGAATACATGTAATGTGTCATGGTATATACTGTATGTTGTATGTCTTTGTGATAAAAGGCCTTAAGGAATTCCATTCAATTTGGTTTATAAAAAGAGCTCTCATACAAATTAATTTAAATACTTTCCAAGCTCACATGACTTAAGTAAAATCTTTAGCAGAGATGCCAGCTTCGAATACAGTAAAAGAAAAAGTTCACTAAGTGAAGATCTTCAGAGTTTCCAATATATACTTTGCCCGGGGTTTATTAGTCAGGCAACATCACATTTGTCTTAATATGGTTGGTTTAATGAAACAGCTGCTATTTATATGTTATGTTGAATGTTACGCAGTGGATATTTGACCAACAGAAAAAAGTGGATTAATGGCTAGCCTTCTCTAACGCCTTCTCACAGAAAATCAGGACATAATGGTTAAAGAAAAGTTTTGAGTGCTGTTAGATAAGACTGTCTTAAAGTTTGATTTTTGGTTCTCTTATGGCTCAGTTACAGGACTAGTGACTAAAAGCAATAAAAAGTAAATCTCTGGACCAGCAGTTGGCATAATGGCTATGTCACTGGACTCCCACATAGTCAACCGCAGTTCGAGTCCCAGACACGGTGACTTAAACTCAGGCCGGGAGCGTGGGGGGGGGGCTCAAGATCCCGAGAGGAGAATGGAGGAGAAGGGATTGCGGCATGGCCATCCCTCCTGTGGGGGGGGTGATTTCTCACTTTCTGTCTCTCTGTTTCTCTCTGTCTTTCTGGTGAGCGCACACACCCGATTTTTTTGAGGCCTTCCCCCCCTCCTTGTGGATGGAGGCACGTAGACCCGTCCTCCTCCCGCTCCCAAGTTTGGGGAAGAATCTAGTTGCTCACGAATTTGTGCTGAAACCTGTTGACCGTCATCAGAGGCTGAGGCAAGCAGCCCGTGTGTTGAGGGAGTTGTATTTACTATACCCGCTGTTCCTTCATTTCCATTAGAACACAATTACCCTGCTTAGGAAAAAATAAAGGTCACTGGGTTAATGGAGCTCACCTTTCTCTTTCAGTCCATAAATAATACATCAAATATAATATTTACAAAGGAAACCACATCCTATAGAGCACTGTATTTCTGATGCTTCTTCCATAGGGCATTTACGTATGTGGCGCTCACCATGGCCATAATGGTGGCCGTCATCGGGCGCTGGAAGCACTGATTTGGTAAAGAAGGATGCAGCGTGCACTTAGTGAGCTGGCACTCGGTGGAACTAAAATCCTCAAGGAATTCCTCGTGACATTTCCAGTCGGGTGATTGCGTAGGCTACTCTGAGTTTGAGCAGCATAGCACAGAATGATTCACATACAGAAAGTCTCATGTAAGTATGGACAAAGGTATCCATTTAAAATGGGGCCAGTAGATGGCATAGTGATTAGGTTGTTGGACTCCCACATGGCAAGTCCCGGATTTGGTGGCTTCAAAATCACGCCAGGTGCACGTGTGTGCATGCCCAAGATCCCAGGAGAAGAATGGAGGAGAGGGGATTGTTGCATGGCCATACTCCGGAGGGGTGATTTCTCATTTTCCTTCTCACTGTCTCTGTCTCTGTCTCTCTCCTCAGTGACCCTAAGGCAAAAAACTCTTTTAGAAAAAGTCCTTGGGACCAGCAGATGGCATAATGGTTACGTCGCTGGACTCCCGTGCAGTCAACTGAGGTTCTAGTCTCAGATCTGGTGACTTAAAACTCATTCCAAGTGCATGTGTGTGTGTGTCCAAAATCCCAGGAGAAGGGCTACAGCATGGCCATCCTCCCTGAGAAGTGATTTCTTACTTTCTGTCTCTCTGTCTCTCCGGCAAGTACATGCACCCTATAGCAAAAATCTCTCTTAAAAAAATAAAAAATTCTGGGACCAGCAGGTTGTTAAGGCGCTGGACACTCCCACATGGCCAACCACAGTTTAAGTCCTGGACCTGGTGGCTTGCTTTCTCACTTTCCTTCTCTCTCTCTCTCTCTCTCTCTCTGACTGATCAAACTGAAAAATAATAAAAATAAAGTTAAATAAAATAATTCTTTAAAAATATTAAAAGTTTTAACAAAATACAGATTTAAAGGCTGACAGATGGCATGATGGTTAAGGTGCTGGACTCCCACATGCCCAACTGCTGTTCAAGTC
>NW_006204841.1:375215-375575 GCF_000334495.1 Tupaia belangeri chinensis
CCCCGTGTGTGTGTGTGTGTCTGTTCAAAATGAATCATATTCATTCATTAACTTTTTAAAAAATGCAGATTCAAGCACATTTCTCTGCTTCCAGGATAACTTACCAACAGTACCTGTGAGCAGACCGTTACCAGTACACCTATGACCACACGAATGATGATAAGTGTCTCCAGGCAAGATTCTGCAGCCACTAGGTTCCCTAATGAAAAAACAAAGACTTTCCTGCCAGCGAAGTAGCTGGATAGGGCTCTCAGCCCAAAAGCATCTAATCAATGTTTTCACTTCAGTCTTCCCAAGGGATCAACTAAGCCATGGCTCCAGTGCCGGGCACATCACGATTTACGAAACAGGGCAGGAATG
>NW_006204841.1:375606-385996 GCF_000334495.1 Tupaia belangeri chinensis
TAAATAGCGTCAGAAAGTCATTTGTCTCGAGCAATAAAAACAGCAACTTGGAGTAGCTGCCATTAGATGGCTACAACCCTCACGGCAAGGCTGCAGACTCCTGAGATCTGCCTGATAAATATTTTTAAAGACAGAGGGAATTATAGCACATCCCTGAGCCTGCTAGAAAAATTAATTTTAATCACATTTTCAAAATAATGAAAACGGTTTGACACAGGCTGTGTAAAAAAAAAAAACACACCGTAAGAGTCGAACGAGAGAATCACATGTTCCCGTCATTGCTAAGCCAGGAGGCGGCATAGTAGTTACGGCGATGGACTCCATGGACTCCACTGGGGTTCGAGTCCCGGCTTCAAGGGGGCTTGAAACTCACGCCGGGCACCTGTGCACGCATGCCCAAAATCCCAAGAGGAGAAGGGATTGCAGTGTCATCCCCACTAGGGGAAGTCATTTCTCCCTCTCTCTCTGTCTCTCCAGCAAGTGCACACACCCTATAGCAAAGATATCTCTCTCAAAAAAAAGAAAGAAAGAAGAAAGAGAAAGAAAGAAAGAAAGAAAGAAAGAAAGAGAAAGAAAGGAAGGAAGGAAGGAAGGAAGGAAGGAAGGAAGGAAGGAAGGAAGGAAGGAAGGAAGGAAGAAAGGAAGGAAGAAAGAAAGAAAGAAAAAGAAAAGAGTTTCAGCCACAGGATGAACAGGTGGCATGGTAGTTAAAGCGCTGAATTCCCACATGGCTGACTACAGTTTGAGTCCCAGGCCTGGAGGCTTGAAAATCACTCCCGACACATGTGCGTGTGTGCCCAAAATCCCAGGAGGAGAATGGAGGAGAAGGGACTGCAGTGTGGGCATCTCCACAGGGGGTGCTTTCTCACTTGCTCTCTCTCAGAATCTCTGGTAAGCACACATACCCTTGTAAGAAACTTAAAAACAGTAGAGTTTCTGCAGCAGCACAGTGCATCCCTCTGAACAGGCATTTTAACTTTGAGTTATAAACCCAGCAATGAATTGACCAACCAACCGCTTGCCTCATCACAGCACAGATAGTCATTGGACAGTTTCTTTTTATTTAAAGGAAATACGGGGCCAGCCCCATAGCTTAGAGACTAAGGAAGCCATATCCCATGTGCCAACTACAGCTTGTATCCTGGCCCCAGCAGCTTGAAAAACACACTGGGCACATGTGCATGTGTGCCCCGATCCCAACAGGATGGGGACATGAAGGAAGGTCGCAACAAGCCCATACCCCACGAGGAGATGCTCGCTCCCTCTGTTTCTTCTTCTGGTGAGCTCGCACATCTTCTGACAATTAAAAAAATAAAGGCCCTTACCTATGTTTGCCATCTCAACAAGTAATTACATTTTTACTCTAACGAATAATAGCCACAGCAATTACTGCCATTTAGTCAGTTGGTTCTACTGGGTATTGATCTAGCAGATTTGATTATTACTGCCATTTATTCAGTTGGTTCTACTGGGTATTGATCTAGCAGATTTGATTTAATCCTTGAAAACACCTTTTGATCTGTGGCGATTTGTTATCTAATCAAGGCTACTGATTCATCAGCACAGAGCATCAAGATTCACCATTACTGGAACCAGCAAATGGCATGGTGGCTAAGGTGCTGGACTCCACATGGCCAACCAGAGTTTGAGTCCCAGGCCTGGTGGTTTGTGTTCTCTCTTTCTCCCACCCCACCTCTGGTGAGCACACATGCCCTATACAAAACTTTAAAATAATAGTAATTACTATAACATATAAAATAAAATAAATAAATACTTCTAAAAAGACCGATCTCCTGAAATACAGAATCAATTGCGCCTCTTCTAGAACGATGGGAGCTCTGATATTATTCTTACAAGGTTAACTCTAGGAAACTGGGGGATTATACATGTGCATCATTTTAAGCAAATGGTTTTGTTTTGTTTTTGTTTTTGGAGAGGTTTTTGCTATAGGGTGCATGTGCTCGCCAGAGAGACAGAGAGAGAGACAGAAACAGAAAGCGAGAATCACCCCACACACACACCCAGGGGAGATGGCCGCATCGCAATCCCTTCTCCTTCATTCTCCTCTCAGGATCTTGGGCACACACGCACACGCTCCCGGCGTGAGTGTAAGCCACTGGGTCCAGGACTCGAACCGCGGCTGACTACATGGGAGTCCAGCGATGTAGCCATTACACCAACTGCTGGTCCCACAAATTGTTTTTTTAAACCAGAGCTTGAGTTTACAGAATTAACAAAGAAGGACTGGTCTGGATGTGACTTTCCCACAGTCCATGAGCCCCAGAAGCATTATTCTGTGCAAAGTATTACACAAACCAGAGCGCCAGGCTGAGTGGTTCTTCACGCTGGGATACTTCATGAGTTAAAACAGCAACAGGAGGGACCAGCAACAGGAGGGACCATGGCATAATGGCTACGTCGCTGGACTCTCATGTAGCTGACTGTGGTTCTAGTCCTGGACCCAGTGGCTTAAACTCACACCAGGTGTGTGTACATGCGTGCCCAAAATACCAAGAGGAGAATGGAGAAGGGATTGTGGCATGGCCAACCCCCCTGGGGGGTGATTTCTCACTTTCCGTCTCTGTGCCTCTCTCCATCTTTCTGGCAGACACACGTGCCCTATAGCAAAAATCTCTCCCAAACAAACAAACAAACAGAAAACAGCAACACAAGGGGCCACCAGATTACCTACTGGTTAAGACACTTGACTCTTATGTGGCTGGCCATGGTTCAAGTCCCAGACTCGGTGCCTTGAGATTCACAACGGGCTCAGGTGCGTGCATGTCCAAAGTCCCAAGAGAAAATGTAGAAGATACTGA
Source organism: Tupaia belangeri chinensis (assembly GCF_000334495.1). Lineage (NCBI taxonomy): Eukaryota > Metazoa > Chordata > Mammalia > Scandentia > Tupaiidae > Tupaia > Tupaia belangeri. Next base: position 378,426 of record NW_006204841.1, read on the forward strand.
GGCATGTTCATCCCCCCTGAGGGGGTGATTTCTCGCTTTCTGTCTCTCTGTCTCTCTCCATCTCTCTGATGAGTGCAAGCACCCTATAGCAAAAATCTTTCAAAAAACAAAACAAAAACGCAATAAAATCAGCAACATGATAGGGGCCAGCAGGTGGCGTGGCGGTGAAGGCAATGGATTCTCACATGGCCAATCGCAGTTCGAGTTCCAGATCTGGTGGCTTGAAAAATCATGCCAGGTACCTGTGTGAGTGTGCCCAAAATCCCAGGAGGAGAATGGAGGAGAGGGGATTGCAGCATGGCCATTCCTCCTGGGGGTGAGTTCTCACTTTCCCCACTCACTGTCTCTCTCTGTATCTCTCTGATGAGAGCGTACACCCTGTGGCAAAAAAAAAAAAAAAAAAGAAAAGAAAAAAGGAGCAACATGATCAATAAACATCCGAGATGCTGTGTCCTACATACACTCAGTACTCGCTTACTTAGTTCTGACCACGCGAAGGTTAAGGTGGAGACACTGACATTCATCCAGGATGTTCAGTAAGGGGGATGGTATTAGTGCTAACTGCATGAAAAATGACAAGTCCCTTTTATAATTATAAACTAGAAGAGTATAGGGCCGCCTAGGTAGCATGGTAATTAAAGCAGCTGGATCCGACACAGTTGACTGTGCTGTTCGAGTCCTGGGCCTGGTGTTTTAAAGACACACTGGACGCGTGTGTGCGTGCCCAAAATCCCAAGGGGAAAGTGGAGGAGGAGGGATTGCAGCATGAACATCCCCCCGGGGGATGTTTTCCACTCCCTGCTTCCCCATCTCTAGCAAGCACATGCACCCTATAGCAAATTTAATGATAAAAAAACATTGAAAAGTATGTGACAATAAAGATTCAAAGTGGGGATATGTAGAAAAAGGAGTGTGGCCTGACATCAAAATTAAACTTCAGAAACACCTATCCAGGTGGTCTCTAAGTTTCTTTTTTTTAGTTAAAAAACCAGTGGCTTGATTTCGTTAGCTCACAACTGAGGCAGCAGTGGAGCCGATAAGCATGGAAATTGATAGTCTGCTCTTATTTCTGCCACAAACTGCCTGTAAGTCAATAAGAGTGACTTAGCGGGCCAGCAGGTGGCATACAGGATAAGGCGCTGGATCCCACATGAGTGACTACACAGTGTGAATTCCAGATCTGGCAGCTTAAAAAATACTCCATGCATGTGTGCATGTGTGCCCAAAATCCCAAGCGGAGAATGGAGGAGAAAGGACTATGGCATGTCCATCCCCCCTGGGGGGTGATTTCTCTCTCTCTCTCTCTCTATCTTTCTCTCTGTCTCTCCCTCTCTCTCTAGCAAACATTAGGATCCTATGGCCAAAAAAAAAAAAAAATCAAGAGGCAGTTTAGTTAACTGTTCTGGTTGTCCACTGACTGAGGTCGAGGTGTAAAGCGAAAGGTCTGTTTAGCTGATTTCTGCGCACCCATCACTACTAACAGCTGCTGACCCCGGGCAGTACTGTGGAGTCTACAAAGGATCTTAATTTCTAAGGTGCCTTCAAAGCACCTCTAGGGCCAGAAGTCCAGTCAGTCACAGGCAGGCCAAGCAATATATATTGCTTTCTCACGTTCCCTCTCTCTCTCTCTGACTCTGTCTCTTTCTTGTGAGCACACATATTCTATAGCAAATTAAAATAATAATAACAAATGAGAAGTCAAATACATAATTCTTTAAAAAAAAAATAAGAAGGAAAAGCAATTTTCACCCTCTCTGATAAAGACCCTAAAGATAGGAGTCTTGGACACCGGGGACAGAGATGTAGTATCAGACAGCGGTTGTATATTGATTGGCTTTGCTTTTTTTTTCAGAGATTTATTTATTTATTTATTTATTTATTTATTTTGTTATAAAGTGTTTGTGTGCTCACTGGAGAGAAAGAAACAGAGAGACAGAAAACAAGAAATCACCCCCCCCCAGGGGGATGGTCACACCACAATCCCTTCTCCTCCATTCTCCTCTCGGGATCTTGGGCATGCATGCATCCAAGCCTGGTGTGAGTTTCACGCTACCAGGTCCAGGACTCAAACTGCAGTAGACCATGTGGGAATCCAGTGACATAACCATTACGCCGTCTGCTGGTCCCGGCTCTCCCCTTCTAAGGAAAAATGTGTTTTATCTAAGTGCTACAAAGACTGAAATATTCAGTACTTGACAATACTAGAGCACATTATATTAATCATTTTAATTTTGTGACATACCCATTTCATAATTTCTATTTTTAAAATAATTATTTATTTAATGTATTACTATTCTTATTTTAAAATTTGCTACAGGGCACGTACACTCACCAGAGAGAGACAGAGAGAAAGAGAAGAAGTGAGAAAGCAAGCTGTCAGGTCCTGGACTCAAACGAGTCAGTCATGAGGGAGGCCAGTGCCTTGACCACCGCAACACCCGCTGGCCCAGTTTCTAAATGATTTAAACGTAAAAAGCGATAATGAGATATTGAGAACTCAAGATAATATGTGCCCCTATGAAGTCACCTCCTTCAAACCCAAAATGTTAAGAGTTGGAAATTTTGTTTATGCTTGCATTATTTGACATGCCCTTTAAATGTCCAGCAAGAACCAGGGAGTGTTCGAATGGTTTGCGTTGTCTTAAAACCATGCTTTCAGCTTCATTCCTGCAGCGAAGGAATAGTAAAGACATTTCTTCTACAAAATGGCTAAAGTCACTGGTGGCAGACAAGGCAAAAGAAAAGAAATGGACTTTTTGTTAAGAAGCAATTATTGAGGCCAGCAGGTGGCACAGTAGTTAAGGCACTGAACTCCCACATGGCCAACTGCGGTTTGGGTCTCAGACCCGGCAGTTTGCTCTCTCACTTCCCTCTCTCTCTCTCTCTTTGACTCTCTCTGTCTCTCTCTGGTGAGTGCACATGCCCTATAGCAAATGAAAATAATAATAACAAATTAAAATGAAATAAATAATTCTTTAAAAACAGAAAAAAGAAGAAGGAGATGCAATGATCATCCTCCCTGGTACAGACCCTAAAGGCTGGGGTCTCGGATGCAGGGTCCAACGCGGTAGTATCAGTCGTGCCCACGCGGGCCCTCGGCCCAGAGTGCAAGCGCACAGTGTGTGTAGACTGAGCGGACCCATAAATAGGCGAAAGGAGGGGCTGGATAACCACGGAATAGGTGGCCTCCATGCAAATGAATGATTTAAATCAGCCCTGCTATTTCCTATAAGACAGCCATTTTTAAAAACACTAAGGCTAAATTCATGGTGTAAGGCAAAATTTCTGGTTTTCTGGGAGACGAATTTGATTTGTACACTTTTTATCGAGACTTAAAAAGTACCACACCTAGGGACAGTTTTGTAAATCTGCCGCATCCCCATTTGCAGGTATTTAACCAAAGGACACATGAGTTTACCAGAGAAAAACAGAGAGACAGTGAGAGAGGGCAAAAGCATCCTCCCAGCGGGACATGGCCGGGCTGCAATCCCTTCTCCTCCATTTCTCCATCCTGTTGGGATCCTGAGCATTTACACACACACACGCCTGCTGTGTTTTCCCACTGGGGCCGAGATTCGAACCATGGACAGCCATGTGGGTCCTGGCTCTCTTAACCAGTAGGCTATGGGGTAGCCCACCCACCCTTTGTTTATAGATACAACCTATGCCTGGCAGTCATGCATAGTCAACTTAACAGACAGTAGAAGGTCTCCTGGACATTTGATAAACCACATAGTACTCCTTGGTACCCTGGAAATTCTGATTAGGTAGATCTGGGGTGGAGCCCAGGAATCTGTATTCCCAAAAGGCTCTCCAGATTATTTTGATATAGACCATACTTTAAGAAAAAGTATATTTGTCTGGACCAGAAGGTGGCGTGGTGGTTAAGGCACTGAATTCTCACATGGCCGACCACAATTCAAGTCCCTCACCCAGCAGCTTAAAAATTCACCTTAGGTTGGGACCAGCAGTTGGCCTAATGGCTGTGTTACTGGACTCCCATGTAGCCGATCGTGGTTCAAGTCCCAGACCCAGTGGCTTAAATTCATACTGGGCACATGTGTATGCGTGCCCAAGATCCTGAGAGGAGAATGGAGGAGAAGGGATTGCAGCGTGACCATCCCTCCTGGGGATTGATTCCTTGCTTTCTGTCTCTCCCTGTCTTTCTGTCAAGCACACACGCCCTATAGCAAGAAGAAAAAAAAAAAAAAACTCTTAAAAAATATTCACACCAGGCATGTATGCATGAGTGCCCAAAATCCCCCCCAAAAAAATGGAGGAGGGGGATAATGGTGTGTCCATCCCCTTGGGCTGATTTTTCACTTTCCTTCTCTTTGTCTCTGATGAGCATAAGTACTCTGTGGCAAAAATCTAAAAAAGTAAAAAGAGAAAAGAAAAAGAAAAAATATGTCTTTGGCTAAGAACAAGCATTCTTTCCTCATAAAAATACTTCTGAGCATTTGTTTTTTGCTAAAGACTGGAAAAGGATATGTTCTACTGAAACACTGGAAATTCTGGATAATTTCAGATGTTCAGTTAATAATAATACTACCTAGAACCCTTTCTTCCTAAAAGAACAGTGATTATAATGTCTATGTTTCAAATTAATCAGGTGTCGTTGCAGAAAATGTTAATGAGAAAGAATATGGCAGCACCCCATAAGAAAAATACGCTCTTTCCTCTGTTGTTAGTGAGAAGGCCTGGAGTCTAGCACTTGATCTGCAATGAATTCATCAAAAGATCTTGAGGAAATCATTTAAATTCCATTTCATTTTTTTAAAAAATTACTTATTTATTATTTACTATAATTTGGTATGAAACATGCACACTCACCAGAGAGAAACAGAAAGAGAGAGCGGGAAAGTGAGAAAGCAAGCTACCAGGTCTGGGACTCAAACTGCGGTCAGCCATGTGGGAGTCCAGCACCTTAACCACCACACCACCTGCTGGCCCTAAACTTTACATCCAATTCTTCATTTATACAATGGGAATAAACCTGTATCTACATACTTTGTGATAATGCTTTAAGGGAAAACATTTTAAAAATATGGGGCCAGCAGGTGGCACAGAGGTTAAGGCAGCTGGATCCCATAGGGCTGACTGTCCATTAGAGTCTTGAACCTGATGGCTTGAAAAATATGCCTGGCACATATGTATGCTCCAAATGCAAGAGAAGAGTAGAGGAGAAGCAATTGCAGTGTGGCCATCCTCCCTGGGGTGATTTCTCATTGTCTTCCTATTGCTTTCTCTCTGTAGAGCATGAATGTATATGCTCTGCAGCAAAAACTTAAAAATATCTGTCTCTGTATACACACACACACACACACACATATATATAAAATGGTGATTTGAAATATTTGAAAGGACGATATTTTACAAATAAAGTATTGGGATTTTTCCCTAGTTCAGTCAGTGCAATGGTACAAAAGAGAATTGGAAGCAGGAAACCTCCCAGCCCAATAACTACACATGCTAATCAGTTAGCTGTCGGTTTTATGGATGCCGACAGAAGGCCCGAACTGCTGAGACAGGGACAAGGACATTACTAGCTACAGCAAAAGCAGTTGGAAGAGCATCAACACGGCAGCGTGCTTCCCCAAGTCCCGACTCCCACAGAGCCACATGGCAGCCCAGTGGAGCCTGCAGACACAGCACGGTGAGTCACAGGAAGGGCAGCCGGGCTTAGGGCACTTGTCACAGGCAGTAGGCAAGCCTGCTCCCTGTCTGGCTGGAACCCACATCTCAAGCAACAACTGCAGCCTACTCTCATCTCAGGATTATCAGATATACGTATAGACGATCCTCAGAAGTGGCCCGGGCAGATCCTGATATGGATACCGTACTTCAGCTGTGAAATATTGGTTTCCTTGGCCAAAAATGAAGATTTTTTTGCTGAGACACCCCCCTCCAGACTCATTTCTGCCTCTAAGCACTAAGTGTCTAGATAGGTCCAAGTGAAATTTCCAATTATGAGAATATGATTAGGGTCAGAATATTCCTCTCTTCACCCTGAATCTGATGCACAAGGAGCAAAAATGGAACAGAAGAAAGACTGCAGATCACCTCCTTCTGCTTGCCTCTGGACGCTCAGATCGAACTTCAAGAATCAGGGAGAAATACACCATCCATCAGATAACTAGAAATTACTGCAAGATCACAAGAAATATGGGAAAGCAAGACAATACCTCTCCTCCAAGGGAAAAGAATAACACCTCTTCATTCTCAGACAGTACAATGAAACTCAGGAAATGTCTGATAAGGATTTTTGAATATTCATGATGACAAAACTAACAGAGATGGAAAAGAAGAGAGACAATGAACTGCAGAAGAGATAGGAAAAAAGAGATGGTGAGTTCCAGGAGGCGAGGAAATTCTTGCGAGATCTAAAAGAGGAAATACGCACTCTAAAAAAGAATCAAATGGCCCTATTAGAGATGAGGGCTATATGGGACCAGCAGTTAGCATAATGGCTATGTCATTGGACTCCCATGTAGTTGACGGCGGTTCAAGTCCTGGACCCAGTGGCTTAAACTCACACCGGGCGCACGTGTGTGTGCCCAAGATCCCGAGAAGAGAATGGAGGAGAAGGGATGGGATTGCAGCATGATCATTCCCCCCTGGGGGGTGATTTCTCTCTTTCTATCTCTCTGTCTCTCTTTGTCTTTCTGGCGAGCGCATGTGCCCTATAGCAAACACCTCTCTAAAAAAAAAAAGAAAGAAAGAAAGAAAGAAAGAAAGAAAGAAAGAAAGAAAGAAAGAAAGAAAGAAAGGCTATAATACAGGAAATCAAAATCTCCCTTGAAAATATTAAAAGCAGACTAGATCATACAGAAAATTGAATCTCAGATGTAGAAGATAGAATCACCGGCCTAGAAAAATCCTCTGTGAAGACTGAGAAGATGGCCCCCCAAAAAATGAGAATAATATACAAATACTAGATACCATCAAACGTCCAAACATCTGGATAACTGGTATCCCAGAAGGCGAAGAGACTCATAAGGTCATTGATAATCTATTCCATGAAATCCTGCAAGAAAACTTTCCAAACCTAGAGAGGCACTTAAAGATCCAGTCCCAAGAAATACAAAGGACCCCAAATAGAATCAACCCAAGGAGATCTTCTCCAAGACGCATTATAGCCAGGTTGACCAAAACCACTGACAAAGACAAGATACTAAGATTGGCAAGAGAGAAATGGCAAGTTACCTACAAAGGATATTCCATCAGGCTAACAGAGGATCTCTTACCAGAAACAATGCAAGCAAGAAAAGAATGGGAAAATATATTCAAAATGTTAAGGGAAAAGCAATTTCAACCAAGAATACTGTACCCAGCAAGATCATCCTTCATATGGGAAGAAAAGACAAGAATATTCTCAGATAAACAAAACCTGAAAGAATTTACCAGCACCAGACCAGATCTCCAAGAAGTTCTCAAGCAAGTGCTATACCAGGAAAATTAAAAACAGATACACAGAAATTAGAATTCAAAAACTAAGAAAATGGCCAACTTAATCATAGGGATAAGTCTGGAGTTGAATATTATATCCCAGAATTTAATCGGGAAGATTG
>NW_006204841.1:386525-424680 GCF_000334495.1 Tupaia belangeri chinensis
CCGGCGTGAGTTTTAAGCCACCGGGTCCGGGACATGAACCACAGTCGACTACGTGGGAGTCCAGCGACATAGCCATTACGCTAACTGCTGGTTCCCCAGTATATTCATTCTAATCAGAGTTTCACACCTAAAGTCAGACATGTATTCACTGATATGTACATATCAGCTAAACTTACTATCGAAAGTAGTTAGAGCACTTAAGAAACTTTGTGAATCAATAAAATGTGGGGGGAAAAGGAATGGAAAACAACTGTAGACGCCTAAGATAGTGTGGGAGGAGTGTGGGAAATGGCTGAGGGTGAGAAATAGGGGTAAAAAAATATATACATGTATACATATGAAACTAGAAATGGAAAATTAATGACAATAACATGTATGATTAAGCCACTATGCAGTGTATTTTGGATGGGAAATCACATTTTGTATGCTGTGACAATGCTCAGGGAATGAATGTAAATTAATCAATTAATTAAAATTGTTTCAGAAGAAAATTACAGTGCACTTGTAACTAGATTCTAGCTTTGTCCATAGTTTTAGTTTAAGGTATTTTTGAGAATCAATAAAATGTGGGGAAAATGTAAAAATAATAATAATAATAATCAGAGGCAAGCAACAAGCTGGAGAAGGGGGGGGGGGCGATAGCCCAAGGCCCAAGCAGAAGAGTGAAAGCCCTGGGATTCTGAGACATGCAGCAAGATGTAAGAGCTCCTGAGGCCCATAGCAGATTACACCTCACATACCGGGCCTCATAGTGCAGACAAACAGGATTTCAAGATAAGGTTATATGGTTACTTAAAGAAGAACTATGATTCTTGGATCTACCGAGTGATGTGGTGGTTGAGGCATGGAATCCCACATGGCCAACTCTGCAGTTCAAGTTCCAGACCTGGCAGCTTGAAAACACACCAGGTGTGTGAGGGTGCATACCCAGACTCCCAGGTGGAGCGTGGAGGACAAGGGATTGCAGTGCAGCCATCACTCCTGGAGGGCTTTTTCTCACTTCCCCTCTCTGTCTCTCTCTGGTGAGCACATGCATCTGATGGCAAAAAAATAAATTAAAATTAAAATTAAAAAAGCCCCCAAGCAAAAAGAACTATGATGCTAGTTCTTAAGGAGGGAATTTTATGATGCTATTTTCACTACTTTACTTTTCATGGATTATGTTAACGGATGCCAATTTTTTTTAAGAGAGAGATTTTTGCTATAGGGCACATGCACGTGCTAGAAGACAGAGACAGAAAGTGAGAAATCACTCCCACTGAGGGTGGGAGGTGCGGGGAGGAAGAGATGGCTATGTCACAATCTCTTCTCCATTTTCCTCTCAGGATTTTGGGATGCACGAACACACACCTGGCATGAGTTTTAAGCCACTGGATCCAGGACTCAAACAGCAGTCAACTACGTGGGAGTCTAGAAAAGAGCCATTGCACCATCTGCTGGTCCCAACAGATACCAATCTATATAAAACAGCACTCCATAGACCTGAAAAAATCTTTTTCAGAAAGATTTTTGCTATAGGACGCATGTGCTCACCGAAGAGACAGAGAGACAGAAAGTGAGAAATCACTCCCCAGGGGGGATGGCCATGCCGCAATCCCTTCTCCTCCATTCTCCTCTCGGGATCTTGGGCATGCACACACACATGTCCAGCTTGAGTTTCAAGCCACTGGGTCCCGAACTCAAACTGCCGTCAACTATGTTGGAGTCCAGTGACGTAACCATTATAGCCAACTGCTGGTCCCAACTTGAAAAATTATTAAAAATTGGTGAAGCAACTGCCACATCATAGAAATACCCTCAAGAGAGTGGTTGGTCCCAATGGCATGAGGAGAACAGTCCGCTGAACCACTGGGGAATCCTGAGAATGAGGTCAGTGATAAGCATGCGGTGGAAAACTGACGAAGAGAGGGCCTGTGGGGAGGAGAAGCTGCAGATGGAAGAGCCAGTCAATGATGACAAGCACCAGTGGGGGGAAGATCTGACTTTACTACTCAGTCTATGATTGAAAGCATCGCAGAAAAAGCAGCATTCCACATCCTGTTCCCTCTCCTTTATATAAAGAAAGAGTGGATGAGGGCCAGCCGTGCTCAGCCAGGTCTGAAGTGGATCACTGGGCTGCCAGAGGCCCATTACATTAATGGAATCCCCAGCCTCTTCCATATCTTGTTGACACAAGGATTCCAGCACTGCCCATTTCTCTTACAGCATTAAAATTTTAGAATACCACATGCGATAAACCAAAAAATTCACATGGACCTGTACTCAGCTTCTGCATTATACCATAATCCTGGCATGCCTCTTTAGCAGCCTTATTTGAGTGATGTGCAGAAATGCCAATACTAAATACGTCCCTCAGACTTAAATGTGTTGGACTTCCAAAGCATCTGAAGCATTGTGAATGGAACCAACATCTTCCTTAAGACTTTTTTCTTGTTTAGCCTATAGACATACCTGTTCCAGCCTAACAAATACAGAAATGAAAGTTGATTTTGAAGAATAAAAAGTGTCAGAGAATATCCACACTCACCAGAAAGAGACAGAGAGACCAAGAGAAAGGGGGAGGGAGAAAGCACCCCCAATGGGGCACAGTCATGCTGCAATCCCTCCTCCACTTCCCCCTCCTTTTGGGATTTTGGGCATGCACGCACATGTACCTAACCTAATTCTCCAAGCCTCCGGATCTGAGACTCAAACAATGCAGTCAGCCATGTGGGATCTGCCACCCTCACTTCTAGGCTGTGGGCTAGCCTGAGAGTATTTTTAATAAGAGAAACAGAAAGATTTAATGCTTTTGCATTCTGAAATTTAAATGTCCACATAAATATATATCTGCCTACAAATGTAACTGTTATATGAACACTAAGAAGAGTCTATAAACATTATTAATTGGAGGAGTCTGACCCGGTGAGGCCCCAGGATCTGTCTGAGTCCCCCGACCTTTGAGCTCCGCTTCCGGGTGGGATCAACACGTTGGCAAGATCACTGTTGTGCGCCCCCCCTCCCCCCCCAACTTGGAACAAAGCTTAGGTCAATTAGCATGTCAACAAGGCTATTTGTTATTTGCTCCAGAAACTGTGGCAGCCTTACTGGGAAGCGACCCCCCTCTGACTCCCCAATATACTACAGTAAAAGAATTACATAGCTCTCTTATACATCCTGAGTATACGATAAAATCTTCCAGGAAGTCCCCCAACCGCTCCCCTTTGCTCTGATCACTTACTATTAATTACAATGCTTTATCTCCATGGTCACAATAGAGGGTGAGCTGAAGTTCTTTCTAGGCAGAAGTAATCTTGACCTTTGGAAGGCCCTTTAAAATACATTTAAGGTAAACTTAATCCTTTCTTTACCTAAAATAGGATTAGGCCAAAACTGGCCCAGGACACCTCCGCCCTCTCCAAGTGAAATAGATAAATATATCAGGATTCCTCAAATTAAGTTTTAGATCCCTACAAAACTGTATAAGTATCATTCTTTATTAAGCTCCATAAGAACTAATATTTATTCTTGAGATTTTCTTTTCTCAGCACCATTCCCAATAATCACAAGATGGCTGCTGTGCCGCATCAACTGATAATCATCTCTGCTTACCAAAACCGCTTTCCCGAAACTGCATTCCATGGAGACCCACCTACAATTTTGGAACTGCACTAGACCCACCCTTAATCCAACCCTGAATAGAATCTATGTTCTCTACTGTTAAAACTCTATGAGCTGATCATTGAAACACATAGTCCCTCTTCCATTTACTTGCATGTAACACGTTTTCAATAAAAACGCACAATGATTCCTAGCAGTTGTCACTCCTCAGAGAGCAATCTTTGAGGGGTGTCCAGCATAGGACGTGCATGAAAAGGCATCGAGACCTCTGTCTTCTGTTTACCTTCGCCGCCTCCGTCGAGATAACCCACCCACGCCGAGGCTGGTCCCTGCAATTAATTACTTACAAATATATTGATTCACGTTTTGGTTTTACTCTCTATTTAAAAGGGTAAATTTGAAATAACTATTGTCAATTTTCACTGAGTGAGCTGGTGCTTAAAGAAAGCAACTCTCCAGTACAATTTATGAATAACCATGATTTTTAAAATAAAACTTCATATTAATGCTATACTATTAAATATTTTCCAAGAAAGAGTCACATACATAATGAATTTTGCATTGAATAGCTCTGGTTGCAGACTCTGATGGGTTTAAGAAAGAAAAAGATTTACAATAGGTAGTAGGCAGTTTATAGAATCGGGAAAAGTCAGTAAAATAATTTCTAGTCCAAACTTCCAACAACAACTCTGATTAAGATTCTGGTGGTTAAGGTGCTAGACTCCCACATGGCCAACCACAGTTAAAGTCCAGGATCCCATGTCTCGATATTCATGCTGAAGCACATGTACATGTATGCCCAAAATCCCAAGAGGAAGATGGAGGAGAAGGGATTGATGCATGGCCATTCCACCTGTTTCTTTCTCTCCAGCAAACACATAAGTTCTCTAATGGGGAAAAAAATTCTGAGCAGACCCTAGAACCACTCTGTCTCTACCATAGTTGGAAAAGAATCATGAAATCACATCTTTTAAAAAAAATCGTGTGATCTTTGCCAATATGTGGACCAGAAAAACTGATGTCTCATGTCTCCCATGCATACGTTAATTTCAAATCAAATTATCACTAAGATGTATCTGTCAGAATCTAAATTGTTATATGTGCCCTAAAAGAAAAGGGAGGCTGAGGAAGGAGCCTTCTGTTTTATGTTGTTTGAGTCCTACATTGAAATAGTGGGGTTCACACTGAAGAACTGTAAATACATTAGAGTATGTTCAAAACATTTGGGGTGATACCAAATTACAACTGTCAGTGGCAGACCCCTGTCATAATAAAGTTTAATTCACCTCATACGTTTTTGAAGTTTTTCCTCATTCTAGATAAACAAGTGGATGGTTATAGCAGCCTCATTTGTTTGTTTGTTTGTTTGCTTGTTTGGGCACTTCATTTATAACAAGCTTCAGTCTTTGACCCTCTTTCAATTCTATTAATAGTTTCCTTTAGGTTGGTTTGAAAACGCCTTCAATTAGAAAGCTCCAAACACAGACTCCAAAAGACTGCATATTTCTTTTAGTCACTAGTCAATTGCTAACACGAATTTCATATTTGAAGTTTTCTTCAATTCTACTCACATCTGTCACTGCCTTTCTTAGGGACTGCCAAGACCCAAATGGAATATTTTGGTGTCACTTAGTCTTGATATATTGTGGTTTGGCAACGTTGGAGCTCGACTTCATTTGGCAAACTGCAAAATGACTTAGTCTTCTTTAGGCAAGGCTGAATCTTTAAAAAAGAAAGAAAGAGAAAAAAAAAGAGAGAAAGAAAATAATGGTTTGGAGAAACTCTAAAGGAAAACCCTACTGCTGCTCTGATATGAGCTCAGAGCCTTTCCATGCTCTGACAACTGAACAAAAATAATTTTGCTGTGTTCTTCAAAGTCTTTCCATTTTTTTAACATGATGGATGCTGAGAATTTAGATACAGATTCATGAGGATTTGGTATAACCCCAATAAAGTACAACTTCTCCTATGGAAGGAAAGGAGATTTCAACACGGCGAGGAGATGGTCCTTTCCAGCATTCATGAAATTCCATGATGGAAGGTCACTTACCTCTGTGGAGAAGTTGGTGAAGAATCCTTCAAAACCTAGAAAATAAAATCTGATGGTGTTGGGGGCCAGCAGGTGGTGTGGTGGTTAAGGCACTGGACTCTCAAATGACCAACTGTGGTTTGAGTCCCTGACCTGGCAACTTGCTTTCTCTGTTCTCTATCTCCGGTGAGCACACATGCCCTATAGCAAATTAAAATAATAATAATAATAAATAAAATTAAATAAATAATTATTTTTTAAAATATCTAATTGTGGTACTAGCAGATGGTGTGATGGACTCACACATAGTTGACCACGGTTTGAGTCTCAGACCCAGCGACTTAAAACTCACGCCAGGTGCATGTGCGTGCATGCCCAAGATCCCGAGAAGAGAACAGAAGAGAAGGCATTGCGGCATGGCCTTCCCCCTGGGGGTGATTTTTTGCTTTCTGTCTCTTTGTCTCTCTCCATCTCTCCAGCAAGCACACATGCCATATAGCAAAAAAAAATCTCTCTGGTGGTATCTTGGAGAACTTCACTGAAAGGTATGAGAAGAGAGAAGTTCAAACATGCCTTTTCTCTCCTCTTCCAAAATACTGGGTTTTGATATGCATTAATATTTCATTTGTCTGCTATTTTTGAGAAGGAGTTGTAATATGGCTACTAAATCTTTAAAAATGTCTGCATTTTTAAAAGTTTAAAAAGGTAGCTTGTAACCCCTGCCTCATGACACGCACAAAGATTAACTCAGGGAGCTGATGTCAGCAAGACCGCCAACGAGAAGTTCCCAGCACTACCCACCCCCTACGGAAACCCAAAACAACAAACCCACGACTACAGTTGAACCAAAATAGAAAAGCAGTAGAGAAGAGTCAAGAAGCAACAGAACCCTGCAGAACACAGGGACCAAGAACAGCTGGGTAAAAAAATAGAAGCAAATGCCTAACCTCTGCCATCCCATACCCCCATTGAGATCCACCGGGAACCAGGAGGGACTTTACCTTGTGGGGAAAAGCTGAGCAGGAGGACCCAGCGGTCCCCATCGCCACTGTGAATACCTGCAGTCTTCACTACTGGACTCTCCTACAGCCCTCACAGGTGCTGAGCCAGACCGAGAGAGTTCCCCAGAGTCGGCATGCTGAGCTACCCCAGAGAAGGAGCTGGCACAGCGCTCCCTCAACCCCTAGCCCGTGCTGCTAGTGCTCGGTGCCTTCTTGGACCCAGAGCCACTACTTGTGCGTCCTTATTGGGAGTGAAGAGTCATCATATCCCTCCACTGCACCATGGCCACCAGTAGCAAGCCATTTCTGAGCAGAGCTAGGCTACATCTTACTGCCAAGGACCACACTAACACAGAGCTGCTACATCCTTCCCATCCCCCCCAGGGTGGAGCTAACCGACCTCCAGGGATGCAGACTCTCAAACTACCAGAGCAGATGCAGCCCCAGCCCCACAGCAGAGGCAGCACTCTGCCTCCAGGGGACCTCAGATCTCTCACACACTAGAGCAGTGAACCCCCACCCTTCCTGGGCCCCAGGAAGGCACCCCACGCTGAGCCTCTGTACACCAGAGCAGTTGCTCGTCCCAGCACCCGACTGAGATAGCAACCTCCTACACCGCCATCCTCCCAGAGATCCACCGTCTCCTCTGACCCAGGCATCTGTGCTTTCTGGGACTGAGCAAACATGGTACCTTGCATCCCAGAAGAATAAGAGCCTTGGCTGGGCTTGGCTATCAAACGATCCAGATCAAACAGCCACAGCACCCCACTGACCTGGAACTGGACTAACCTCTTACAGCCTGAGCTGCTGAGGCATCCCCTCTGGGGAATAGAGTTGTCGCTGCGCTGCTCCTTCCCCAGGGCTCAAGCCACAGCAGCATCCCACCATTCCTGGATCCCTACTGCTACAGCACCTGGACTGCCATGCCCTACCATCCCAGGGTCCAGATGTCCCACCAACCAGAGTCCAAGTTGTCACTGTGCCCTGTTGGTTCTAGGTCCCAAATTGCAGCTGTGCTCTGTTCCCCAGGGTCAGAGCCACAGCTACAGCCCAGTCCCCTGGCCCAAGCTGCTGGAGTATGCCCCAGAGTAAGACCACGATTTAGTGAGAGGACTGAGTCCCTGTGTGCCTTGGACAGTAAACCTGTGCCTCCATTCCCAGGTGCTTAGGAATTCTGCAGGGCCCTAGGCCTGGGAACCCAGCACACTACTGTTGAGCATCTGGGCCCTGTATCCTAATGTCACTGTGGCTGCCTGGGAGTCATGTCAGACCCACGTCATGAGAGAGCCCCTCAGCTACGATTTCCCACTATGAGGACAGTAAGAACAAGAGGATCCCTAAAGCCCTTGCCCTAACAACTAAGCAGCTGTCATCACTGCCACCAACTCCTGCAGCCTTGACCACTGAGGAATCCACACTCATCACGAATGTGGATCACAACTGAAGAAGCTACATGGTGTGTAGCCACACCTACACACCACCAGAGAACTGCACCCTGCCCGGCCAATAGCCTCAGGGTCATCTGTATGTGAAAGTCTTCCCCTACAAAAGCTATGTTGTGGCATTTGCAAGAGGTGACAGCACTACCAGCTGTGCAGACATCAATGCAGGGACTCAGGAAACATGACACCACCAAAGGAACACAATAATTCACCAGTAACTAACCCTCCAAAAACGGAAGTCTGCGAAGTGCCTGGAAATGAGTTGAAAATCATGATCTTAAGGAAGCTCAAAGCTTGATAATATAAATAGAACATTTAAGTAAATCTGAAAAACAATTCATGATCAACAGATAGGTACCATAAAAACAAACCAATCAGAAATCTTGGTGTTGAAGAATTCAATCAATAAAATAGAATATGAGACCAGGAAGTGGCATGGTCGTTAAGGCATCTGGATCTCACATGGCCAACTGTGGGATTTGACTCCTGGACCTGGCAGCTTAAAAATACACACCAGGCACATGTGTGTGCATGCCTAAAACCCCAAGAGGAAATGAAAGACAAGGGACTGTGGCTTGGCCATCCCCTCTGGAGAGTTCTTTCTCACTTTCCCTTTTTCTTTCTCGATCTCTCTCTGGTGAGTCCATGTATCCTATAGCTGATAAAAAATATATATAACATAATATAGTATAATTTAAAACTCTGATAACAGACTTTATCAAGCAAAAGAATCTGTGACCTTCCCTCCCACCTGCCCAAAAAATAATCTGTTAACTTTGAGACAGGTCTTTTGAAATGATTCAGTCAGTGGGGAAAAAAGAAAAAGGAATGAGAGTGAAGACAGTCTATGGGGGGACCATTAAATTAACAAATTTCATGTTATTAGAGCTCCAAAAAAAGAAGGCACAAAGAAAAGGACAGAAAACTTATTTAATAAAATAGCTGCTGAAAATTTCTTAAGTCTTAAGAGAGATATGGACATCCAGATCCATGAAGCTCAATGATCTCCAAATGACCAAAACAGTCCTCTCCAAGGCACATTATAATCACAGTGTCAAAAATCAAGGACAGGGAACCAGCAGTTAGCGTAATGGCTATGTCGCTGGACTCCCACGTAGCTGACCACGGTTCGTGTCCTGGACCTGGTGGCTTAAAACTCACGCCGGGCATGTGTGCGTACGTGCCCAAGATCCCGAGAGGAGAATGGAGGAGAAGGGATTGCGGCGTGACCATCCCCCCGGGGGGTGATTTCTCGCTTTCTGTCTCTCTGTCTCTCTCTGTCTGGCGAGCGCACGTGCCCTATAGCAAAAATATCTCCAAAAAGAAAAAAAAAGATAAAAAAAAAAATCAAGGACAAAGAAAATTTTTTAAAGAAACAAAAGAAAAATACAGTCGTGTGTCAGGGAATCCTCATTAGACTATCAGTAGATTTCTCACAGAAACTTTACAGACCAGGAAAGAATGGGATGATATATTTTAAGTACTAAAAGAAAAAAATGGTAATGCAAGAATTTTATACCCAGTAAAGCTGTCCTTCAGAAATAAAGGGGAAATAAAGTCTTTCGCAGACAACCGAAAGCTAAAGGAATTCATTAAAACTAGACATGCTGATGCCAGCAGGTGGCATGGTGGTTAAAGGTGCTGGACTCCCACATGGCTGACCACAGTTCATGTCCTGGACCTGATGGCTTGCTGTCTCACTTTCTCTCTGTCTCTGTCTCTCTCTCTCTCTCTCTCTCTCTCTCTATATATATATATATATATACACATACACACACACACATATATATCAAACTGGAAAATAAAAATAATAATAAAGTTAAATAAAAATAATTGTTAAAAAAAAGAAACTAGACATGCCTTGCGAAAAGTACTTGAGAGTGCCAACACTGTAGAGCAGTTGTTAAGCACTGTGTGGAGACAATCAGAACCCACATGGCAGAACGTGGTTCAAATTTCACCCCCAGTGGCTTAAAAAGCACACGAGGCACCTGTGCATACATGCCGAGGATCCTGACAGGAAGGAAAGAATGAAGGAAAGGGAACTGCAGCGTGACCAGACCCTTCTCGGGGACCATTTTCTCTCTCTGTTTCTCTCTCTTGAATATCCCTCTGACATTAATTTTTTTTTTTTTAATGCTTGTGAGAGCATTATTTTCTTCAGGGAAAAACAAAAGGATTATCATTACTGTCATAAGTACAGATGAAAATGGCTACATTTTTATTTGATAAATAGACTTTATAAGCATTGTACACTTAAGCTACACTAATTTATAAAAATATCCTTTCTTTCTTCAGTAATAAATCAGGGCCAAGGCCAGTGAGTGGCATGACAGTTAAGGTGCTTGACTCTCACATGGTCAATCACGGTTCAAGTCCCAGACCAGTAGCTTGAAATTCACACTAGACACATGTGCATACATGCCCAAAATTCCAAGAGGAGAATGGAGGAGAAGGGATTGTGGCATAGTCATCCCCCTGGGCACTGATTTCTCAATTTCTGTCTTTCTAGAGAGTACACATGCCCTATAGCAAAAATCTCTCTCAAAAAAGAGTAATAAATTGGGGCTGACTCTGGTGCAATGAAAATGTGCTGATTAGGAAAAGCCAAATCCCTCGTGGTGATGGAGGTTTGAATCCCTGGGCCAGGTCAGCCCAAAGCTTGCTGGGCGTACATGTGAATGCCCAGGATTAAATGTGGTAGAGGGAAAAACAATAATTCTTAATAGAAGAATGCCAATAATAAATGAAGAAATGCAGAAATAGAACATTAACATTAGACTACCTAGCTTTAATTACTACAGGCAAGACCTCCTGATAAATGTGGAAATTTGTGAGTAAAGCTTTAAAGAAAAACAAGATGTGGAGACCAGCCAATGGCATAATGGTTCCATCACTGGACTCCCATGTAGTTGACTGCAGTTCGAGTCCCAGACCCAGTAGCTTAACACTCATGTTGGGTGCATGTGCGTGTTTGTATACTCAAAATCCCAAGAGGAGAATGGAGGAGAAGGGATTGTGGCATGGCCATCCCCCCAGGGAGTGATTTCTCGCTTTCTGTCTCTCTGTCTCTCTGTCCCTCCAGTGAGCACACACCCTATAGTAAAAATCTCTCTGAAAATAAGTAAATAAATAATGAAGTATGCACATTGCCTTAAAGAACCTCCCACTAAATATTTGTTATAAATATGGTGGCTTAACATAGGTCTACAAATTCTTTTGAAGCTTATTGTTTCATGAGTGAAAGGGACAGAGAGACAGACACAGATAGACCAACAGCACCCTAGGGTCTTTATTCTATGATCCACCCCCAGCTTCAGCCAGCCCTGCGTCATGGGCATGCTTAGGTCCAGTGTCCTCAGGGGAGCTGCCAGAGACGAACACGAAATCTCTCACGTGAGTTGGCCTCCCAGAGCATGGCACTTGACCACTGTCTGGCCCTGGCTAATTCTATTTTTTTTTAATTTATGATTAAGCTTGTACATACACACGTAAGAGTGAGAGAGAAAGAGGGGTAGTGCCCTCCCCTGCAGTCCCCTCCCTCCAGGCTTTCAGACTGTTGGATATTGGGTAGTCAAGCACATGTCCCAGGCTGTGCCTTGGGCTGACTGGATTCAACCCTCAGCTACCATGTGGGTCCAGCTTCTCTCTCTCTCTCTCTTTTTAGAGATTTTTGCTATAGGGTGCATGCACTCACTAGAGAGACAGAGAGAGAAGCAGAGATAGAAAGTGATAAATCACTCCCCAGGGAGATGGCCACACTGCAATCCCTTCTCCTCCATTCTCCTCTCAGGATTTTGGGCATGCATGCACACGTGCCCGGCATGAGTTTCAAGCTGCCGGGTCCTAGACTCGAACTGCATTCACCCATGTGGGAGTCCAGCAATGCAGTCATTATGCCATCTGCTGATCCTGATCCAGCTTCTCTTGAGCAGCTCATTACAGGTATGCCACAGAGCTGCCCCTTCTGGACATATTCTTAAATACTCCTCCCACTGGCACCTGAAGCTTAATTTCCCTGGACTGGATTTAACAATTCCTGTGGGCTGGACTTAGAAATTCCAAAGCACAGGCTATGGAAAGGGAGAACATGGCAACGTTACAGTGGTGAAACCTGGCAGAGCCTACCTGAGCCAAATGATGGAGGCTAACATCGCCGGTGGTGGTACAAATTGATCTCATCTCCACTGATCCAAATCCATAACCTCCATCTAATCAAGAGAAAACATGGGGCAAAGCCACCCTGCCGGACACTCTGCAAACCCTCTAACCATTACTCTTCTCAAGGGTCAAGATAAGGAAAGACAAGGAAACCAGGTTCTGTCACCGACTGACCAAGACTAAGGAGACATGACAACTAAAGGTGGTGCCGTTCCTGACTTGAATCTTGGAACAGAGCAAAGACCTAAGTGGAAACCCCAGGGAAACCTAAGTAGGTGGTTTAGTCAATAGTATTCATTGACCCAAACATGAGGTCTTAGTTTTGATCGTTGCATGATGGTTATGTGAAATCCGAAGATGAGGAGACGCCAGAGAAAAGGTACACAGGTACTTTCTATACTATCTTTGCAACTCTTCTGTAAGAATTTTTTAAAGCTTTTTAAAATTATTTTTAAAATTTATTTAATTTCATTTCTTATTGGTAGCAGTATTATTCAATATGAGCAGAGAGAGACAGAATCAGAGAGGGAGAGTGAGAAAGCAAGCTGCCAGGTCTGGGACTTGAACCATGGTCGACCATGTGGGAGTCAAGTGCCTTAACTACCACGCCACCTGCCAGCCCAGCAACTCTTCTGTAAGTCTTAAATTAAAATAAAGTGTTTAAAAATTTATTAGCTTCAGGTCAGTCAGATGATACGGTAATTAAGGCAGCTGGATTCCTCAATTCAAGTCCCAGACTCAGTGGCTTTAAAATCACACTGAATTGGGACCAGCAGTTAGCGTAATGGCTATGTCACTGGACTCCCACGTAGTCAACTGTGGTTCTAGTCCCGGACCCGGTGGCTTAAACTCACGCCAGGCACGTGTGCATGCGTGCCCAAGATCCCTAGAGGAGAATGGAGGAGAAGGCATTGCGGCATGGCCATGCCCCCCTGGGGGATGATTTCTCGCTTTCTCTCTCTCTGTCTCTGTCTGTCTGCCGAGCACACGCGCCCTATAGCAAAAACCTCTCCAAAAAAATAAATAAAATAAAATAAAATCACACTGAATGCACGTGCATGCATGACCAAAATCCCAGGAGGAGGATGGACGAGAGGGGACTGCAACATGACCATCCCCCCAGGGGATGATTTCTCATTTTTCCTTTCTTTCTGTCTCTCTCAAGCAAGCACACACAACCTACAGCAAACAAACAAAATAAAACAAAAAAGTACCTCCTGCCACAGGGACAACACTCAGAATGTGACACTCTTCAGTATCCAGTAACCAAAGCCAAAACTAAAAACAGGGTAGCCCCTTCTTACTGAGGCCCTGGGGTGGGAGAATCAGCCTCCAGGACAACCCCTTTCTCCTCCCGTGCCTACGCTACAGACGTGGTTTAGCTCTGGCGGGTGGTTTGGGTGTGTGGATGGTTGAGGTGAGGCAGCAAATGGAAGTTGTTGTTAACTGACACTT
Organism: Tupaia belangeri chinensis; assembly: GCF_000334495.1. Lineage (NCBI taxonomy): Eukaryota > Metazoa > Chordata > Mammalia > Scandentia > Tupaiidae > Tupaia > Tupaia belangeri. The sequence goes on from NW_006204841.1 coordinate 400,214, forward strand.
TGTAGAAAGGTGAACAATGTATAAAGAATGTAGTAATACTCAGCCCTTTTTCTTTATTAAAAATGTGTGTAACTCTAAGCATGATACAGAGGAAATTCTTGGGCTTAAAATAATGTTACTGGGGCCAGCAGGTGACACAGTGGTTAAGGTGTTGAACTCCCACATGGACAACCTCAGTTTGAGTCCTGGACCTGGTGGATTGAAAATTATAGCGAATACATGTGCTTTTGCGTCCATAATCCCAAGAGAAAAATGGAGAAGGGATTGCAGCATGGCCATCTCCCTGGGAAGTGGTTCCTTGCTTTCCCTTTTTCTGTCTCCCTCCAGCTAGCACACATGCCCTATGGCAAAAAAAACTTATTAAAAAAAAAAAAGATAATTTTATTTCCTGAACTGACAATTACTCCTATCTGATTTCATGCACCTATCCACCCCTGACAGTCTCTTTCTGAGAACATCCAGAACAGGGATTTCCAACCTATCCCTTCTGGAGTTACAGAAGAAGTAAAAGAGGGACTGATGGGTGAGAGAATGGGCAGGAATTTTGAATATTTCCCAAAGTCTAATGAGAGCATCCATTCACCTGTGATAAATCCACCCAGAATGACTTGCAAATATTTGCTTCAGCTGGAATCATGTCAACTCTGCCCAGAAACATTGGTGCTTTTGTTTGTTTTGCTAATCAAAAGTGCTGTAAAGATACATCTTTAATGTTTAAAGGCAGGGAGATAAATGAACAATGAATGCATTTTGTTCAGGAGGACAAAACCTTTTCAAACATGGGGCTCAGGCCCAGCCACTGCTTAGCGGGCTGATTCCTGGCCCACCCTAAAACCCAGGGGCAGCGCCATGTGCCCATAGATCCTATATAAAAATAACAGGGGTTCATGCAGCAGCACTGGCTAGGAACCAGGGGGCTACTGCGTAAGATCCCTGACCCTCAGCTTGTGACTCCGAAAGCCCGCAGCCCCACCTCCCAACCTACCCCACGATCACAATCCTCACCCCCAGTTCTCCCAGCCCTAGAAAGCCTTCTCTGGAGGTCTCTGATGTACGTCGCAAGTGTTGGGCAGGTGAACCCCACCTGGACGGACGTGCGCACCTCCTGAGGAGCATGCGATGTGCGAACGAGTCAGAGAGCTGAGTAAGCATAGCGTCTATTTTTCATCTTCACAATTTTCTATTTAAAATAGTCTATGAGAGGGAACCAGCAGTTAGCGTAATGGCTATGTCACTGGACTCCCACGTAGTCGACCACGGTTTGTGTCCCGGACCCGGTGGCTTAAAACTCACGCCGGGCGCGTGTGCGTACGTGCCCAAGATCCCGAGAGGAGAATGGAGGAGAAGGGATTGCAGCGTGACCATCCCCCCAGGTGGGTGATTTCTCGCTTTCTGTCTCTATGTCTCTCTCTGTCTGTCTGGCGAGTGCACGAGCCCTATAGCAAAAAAACTTCTCCAAAAAAAAGAAAATAGTCTATGAGAAAGATAAATTTAAATTAAATCATGTTTATTTGTACTTTTTCCAAGGTGTAAATTCACTGTTAAATTGATGACTGCCTGTTCCCTGCCAAGAATTTCAGCTCATAAGAACAAGAACTTAGGGACCCGCAGATGGCATAATGGTTACGTCACCAGACTCTCACATAGTCAACTGTGGTTCAAGTCCAGGCCTGATGACTTAACATTCACACCAGGTGTGTGTGGATACGTGCCCAAAATACTGAGAGAATGGGAGAGAAGGGATTGTGTCACGGCCATCCCCCCTGGGGGGGTGATTTCTTTGCATTCTCTCTCTCTGTCTCTCTCTGTCTCTCCAGTGAGTGCATGCACCCTATAGCAAAAATCTCTCTTAAAAAAAAAAAAAAGGCAAAGTCCTTAAATGGCTGTGATACTTACTGGTGCCCGTGGACTCGAGGCAATGTCATAGAACAGGAAATACTGACTTTAGAAATGTCCAAGGCTAAAGGATGATGAATACTTGTAATACTGCACTTTAAGACACCCTGAAATGCTTTATATTTAAGATAGACTTATATCTTTTTTTTCTTTTTGGAGAGGTTTTTGCTATAGGGCACGTGCGCTCGCCAGACAGACAGAGACAGAGAGACAGAAAGCAAGAAATCACCCCCCAGGGGGGATGGCCACACCACAATCCCTTCTCCTTCATTCTCCTCTCGGGATCTTGGGCATGCACGCACATGCGCCCCGTGTGAGTTTAAGCCACTAGGTCCGGGACTCGAACCTCAGTCGACTACATGGGAGTCCAGTGACATAGCCATTACGCTAACTGCTGGTCCCAATATACTTAATATCTTAAAATGTTTAAAAATCAATACCTCTTTTTACTTTGTAGCTCATTTGCAAAACATACTACATCCTTTAGTGCCTAAAAAACACAAATGTAAATTCATTTTACATAAGCATTTATTTATTTGTTTATTTATTGGGTTTGTCCTTCCAGCCCAAACACCTAGCCAGAATCCATCCACATCTGAGGTGGGCCCAGCCTTGCTCCTTTAGCTGAAGAGCCTCCGCTCCAAACCTCTCCTTCCTGCCCAAACGCCTGGCCAGCCAGGTCCATGTCCATCAGCAGCTGCCCATCCATTCCCCTGGGAATTCCAGGATCCCAAAGAATATGTTGGATCATCTGTGGAGTCAGGAGTCAGAAGAGCAAAAAATAAAACCTTTGTGAAAAATTTAAAAATAAATAAATAAAATAATAAACTATAATTTTTGGAATTATGTTTAATCTTAATTAGATAAAATATATAGATGAAGAATAAGCATAAGTAGATAGAATGCTTTTTAAAATAATTATTTTGTTTATTTGTGTTTTTTGTTTTGTTTTTCTTGAGAGGTTTCTGGTATAGGGTGCGTGTACTTACCAGAAAGACAGAGACAGAGAGGCAGAAAGCGAGAAATCACTTCCCAGGAGGGCTGGCCACGCTGCAATCCCTTCTCCTCCATTCTCCTCTCGGGGTCCTGGGCACGCGGACACACGCACCCAGCGTGAGTTTAAGCCACTGAGTCCAGGACTTGAACCGTGGTCGACTACATGGGACGTCCCTGAGTGAGCGGCACACACCTGCTCACAATCCAGGGCTGACCAAGGCTGAGAGTGAATCACGCGTGAAGGTCCCCTGGAGGCGGCCACCTCCGTGTCTGTCCACATGTCTCTCTCTCCCCCCTCACTCATGGAATAAGTAAATAAATAGACTTAAACAAAATGCCCCAAAATACCCCAAATTGCCTTACCTCATCATATCCTGTCCCTACTTAAAAAAAAAAAGCACTACACATTCAGAGGAAACCCTACTTCAAGCACCAATGAAATCAATCCTGTGTTTTGCTTTTGGTACAGTTTTCAATAAATTACGTGAGCATTTCAACTCATGATTATAAAACAGGCTTCGAGTTAGATGATTTTGCCCAAATGTAGGCTAACGAAATTATTCTGGGCACATTTGAGATAGGCTAGACTTGGCTACGCTGTTTGGTAGGTTAGGTGCATTAAATACATCTTCAACTTGTATTTTCTATGTACAATGTATTTGTTGGGACATCATAAATCCAACCTCATCATAAGTCAAGGAGCGTCTGTGCTGCTCTGTCCCTGAAAGTTCATGTACTGGAAACTAAAGTTCCAAAAAACAGTGTTGACGGGCGGGACCGTTAAGGGGTCATTAGGTCATGAGGGCTTTGCCTTCATGAGTGGATTAATTGTCATTACTGCAGGAGGTTTTTTTTTCTTAAAGGGCGTGTGATTCCTCTTGCTCTCTCTGCACATTCTTGCCATGTAACGCCTTTCACCACCTTATGACCCAGCAAGAACATGCTCACCAGACTCACCCATTGATCTTGGACTTCTCGGCCTCCAGAACAGTGAGCCAGATAAATTCCATCATTTATAAACTACCCGATCTGTGACATTCTATTACAGCAGCTCCAAATGAACAGAGACATACACATACATACACACGTGTGCGCACATAAAGAAACAAAATTGGACAAAAATTAAATCAAATTATTCTATTTTGTAGCCTTCTGTTTTCCCTCAATGATATATTGACTTTTTTTTTTTTACATGTACATCAACATTTTAAATAGGTGCATCAGGCTGGCCAGTGGCCTGGTGATTAAGGCAGCTGGATCCCATATGGCCGACGGCGTAGTTCAAGTATTAGACGCAGCAGCTCGAGAATCCTAGGCAGGTGTGTGTGCATGCCCAGATCCTGAAAGGAGTGCGATATGGAGGAGAAGGGATTCCAGGGAGACCCCTCCCATGTGAGAAGTGCTTTCTTACTTTCTCCTTCTCTGTCTCTGGTAAGCACACCTGCCCTCTGGCAAATTAAATAAATAAATAGCCTCACCATAGTCCATGACATGATCCAGAGTAATGTATTTAACCCAGACATTCTTCAGTGCCCGGTTTAAATACTCCTTCCTCCAAATAGTCTTCACTGCCTCCCCAAGTCTGAGTCCAGCACCCCTTGGGCTCCAACCACAGGCTCTTCTTCCAGCAGGGCAAGGAAAAGGAATCAAGAAGTATGTGTGGATTTCAAAATTTTGCACCAAAATAAATTTGTACTTTAATTACATATTCCGTTAACTTTTTTTTTTTTTTTTTTTTTTTTTTTTGCTATAGGGAGCATGTACTTGCCAGAGAGAGAAAAAGAGAGAAAGAGAAATCGCCCTTCCCCTGCCCCCCGTGGGGGATGGCTAGACCACAACCCCTTCTCCTCCATTATCCTCTAGGGATTTCGGTCACACATGTACACATGCCCAGAGTGATTTTCAAGCCACTGAGTCCAAGACTCAAACCGCAGTTGGCCATGTGGGAGTCCAGCACCTTAACCACTACACCACCTGCAGATCCTTCCATTAACTTTTTTTTTTTTTGAGCTTTTCTGTAGGGTGTATGTGCTTTCCATAGAGACAGAAAGTGAGAAGTCACCCCCACCCCCCAGGGGGAATGGCCACGCAGCAACCCCTTCTCTTCTCCTCCTGGGATTTGGGGCACACATGCACACATGCCCAGTATGAGTTTCAATCTGCCCGGGTCCGGGACTTAGACCACTCCACCACCACTCCATTACCTTTTTGAGATCCCTTGTACTGTGACTTGGGCTTGGCCTGGCCTTTGGGAGTTGGTGAAGGGGCCTTTCAGGCATGGGAGACAGGACGGGAGCTAAGGAGTGTCATAAACCAAAGATGAGAAATCTGTTGAAAATGCCAGATCGTCTAGGTCTACGACTCTGTGTTTTCTGTTGCTTTTCCAGAACCTTCATCAGTGCCTCAGGGCATTCTCCCGTGTCTGAACTGGACTACAAGGAAATAAACTTGAGTCAAAGTTAAGGCTAAAACGGACACTCCTTCCATAGCCAGGAGTGACCGATCCAAGAGCCCAGGACAGGGCTGACATGAAGAACAGAAATCAGGGGACTAGCAGTTAGCGTAATGGCTATGTCGCTGGACTCCCATATAGTCAACTGTGGTTCGAGGGTTCGCGTCCCGGACTCATGGCTTAAGCTCACACTGGGCGTGTGTGCTTGTGTGCTCAAGATCCCAAGAGGAGAATGGAGGAGAAGGGATTGCGGTGTGGCCATCCCCCCTGGGGGGTGATTTCTCTCTTTCTGTCTCTCTGTCTCTCTCTTTCTGGTGAGCGCACTCACCCTACAGCATAAAGCCTCTCCAAAAAAAAAAAAGGATGCTTCCTTCTCAAGACCAGCAGAATGGTTACGGTTACGTCACTAGACTCCCACATGGCTGACCATGGTTTGAATCCTGGACCCAGTGGCTTGAAACTCACACTGAGCACATGTGTGTGCATGCCCAAGATCCCAGGAGAACGGAGGAGAAGGGACTGTGGTGTGGCCATTCCCCCTGGGAGGTGATTTCTTGTTTTCTGCCTCCCTGGTGAGCCCTATAGCAAAAATCTCTCTTGAAAAAATTAAAAAGATGCTTCCTTCTTCTAATTTCATCCGACGATGCTTAATTATTGTACTCATGTGCTCCTGCTCTGGCTCTCTGCATCCCTGGTAGGAACAGTTTTCTCGACCAACAGCATCTCAGCGAGTCCTTCCATGGTTTCCTTCCCACAGATGAAGTAGTGGCTTAGCAGCTTCACTTCCAGGCCACAGTCCATCATGCTACTCGGGAGAGAAAGCCATCTGATACAGGTTTGAAATTAGTGGGTGTGTTGTCTTTCCACACCAAATTAAAAAAAAAAAAAATCTTTGCAAAGAGCTCAATAAAGAATGAAACTGAGACGTTCCCTACCCAGTACAGCAGACTGGTCCTCTTCAATCCAGTTTCACAGAGTAGAGTCTGACATGAGGATTCTTGTAGAATGTTATGAAGTGCTCAGATAAAAAAAAAATCTAAGAGGGGGGCCTGCAGGTGACGTGGTGGTTAGGGCCTCTGGATTCCCACATGGCAGACCTTGGTTCGAGTCCTGGACCTGGCAGCTTGCTTTCTCACTCTCTCTCTCTCTCTCTCCCCTTCTCTGGTCAAATTAAAAAATAAGTAAATGAATAAAGTTAAATAAAATAATTCTTTTTAAAAAAAAATCTAAGAGGAGGGAGCAGGACAGGGAAAGGTGGCATGCAGCTGCAGTCCAGCCCCGCCTGACCCGAGGGTGTGGCAGGAGTGGCACTGGTAAGGTGTTCCCATTAAGCCAACACCTTGGCTCCACAGGCCCCTGTCGGTTACCAGCAGCTGTGGACCACCTGGTATTCCCCGCAGGCAGCTTCCTGAAGTGTAGCTGTGAGCTGTTGACCCATTACACTGAGGGTAGTGGAGAACAGACCCGGGGGTCTGCAGGAGCTCCGCAGGCCTGATGACAGGCTGACAGCGTGGTTTGAATTCAGTTCCACCGATGCTCGACCTGTAACCTGAGAACAGTTACTTACTTTCATGTTTCTGAACTGAAAACAAGGTAACATGGAGCGGATGAGAGCTGCCACTAAATACGCTATCAAAACCAAATACAGTGACGCCTGAAAGCACTCGGGGTGGCACTTACACCAAATCCTGCAGTCATTTCACTGGTCACAGCTCCCGAGGTAAACGCAATGAATGGCACACAGCACTGCTGTCGCTGCAGTCCGCCCTGGGAGACGGCTCGCCAGGTGTCATTGCCCGGGCTCGCCAAGTGCCCTACACCGCGGGACTTCGGGGTGATCTAGAGATTCCGCACCCAGGCGGCTGCCTGGGAGATACTCACAGCCCCGTGAGCTCACATTTCTCCAAGTTCAAACTCAAACCAGGCCCGTCTCCCTGTTTCTCTGAAAGACGAGGGGCAGGCGCTAGCGCCAGGGCCGCCAGTGCTTCTGTGGCCACCCTCACGCCCGGTGCCAGGAGAGACCACGCACTGGAGCTCCTGCAGCCTGCGGTTCCTGCAGCGCCCAGGCTGGGAGGCAGGGCAGGCGCGGGAGCGCAGGGCAGAGCTGGGTCTAGTCGGTGTGGGGGCCCCTCCCTGCCACCGCTTTGGGACGCCTTCTTAGTCCCCCCTGCTCACCGGCCCGGTCCGGCAACCAGTTTTTCTCGAGTACCCCCTGCTCACCGGCCGGTCGGGCAACCAGTTTTTCTCGAGCAGTTGCCGTACTTGGGGCCACCCTCCACACCAAGTCCCAGGCAGGGGTCCATCCTGTGGACGGAAGTCTGACTACTTTTCCTATTTTTCCAAAATCTTTTCAGAAGGGGACTGGGGAAGTCATGCCCACAAACATTAACAGACCATTTATTTTCTATTAACAGGATTCTTCCCACCTCCTGTTCCTGGCATAGTATCTTTGAGATGTAGATTAAGCCTTTCTTTAATTAAGACACAGATTTTACCTTCCCATCACCAACCTAGGAATTGTGGAACCCACCTATAACCTACAAGCCCCCCCTTCTACATGTCCCGCCTTTTGGGGCCACACCAATGAAAAATCTCTTCACTAAATGTTGTCTGTCAATCTCAAAAGCAAATAAAAGGAACCCCTGTACATGATCAGCCCCAGAAAAGGCATGTATGCTTCTTCTCCTGCCTAGGTCGCTCAGGGTTGGCTTGGAAATAAACCGCATTAATTATTAATTTTACAGTTAGTTATTTTTTTCCGTCGACAATCCTGATTGTGGGGAGTTCCTTGCTATGGTTCCTCTCCTAGTTTCAGGAACCGAACTGGCGTCTTTGACTCTCACTCAACTGCAGAAGGTGGTACAGGTCCGCAGGTCCGTGGGAGAAGGGCAGCGATTGTCGCCGCCATGGCAAGCCACCCGGGCCCCAGCCAGGGCCACCTGGCTACCATTCGAACCTCCCCCTCGGCAGAGGAGGCAGCCCCGGCGGGCGGCAACCCCCCAGTTCCCCTAGCCCCCAGCCCCCCAGTACCCAGCCTCCCACCCCCAGTCCTCCATCCTTCCCTTCGCCCCCAGCGGGCGGCCGGGGGGAGCCCACCAGGCTGGGAGGGAAGGCCGCCGCCATTCGCGTTAAGGACTCGGTCCTGGGGGTCGCCTCTGGCTCTGCTCCCTCTGAGACTGACAGACGCCAGCAGATTTGTCGCCTCTGGGCTGGAAGTGGGATGCACCCTCGGTGAGCAGGGACAGGGCAGGGCCTGAGCCGTGGCGCCGCAGGACCAAAGTTGCTGCGGGGAAGTGGAATTTGAAGTTTTATTTTAAAATGAACCTAAGAGGGTTACGTTGCGGAGGCAGAATGCAACCTTTGCGTCCGTTTTAAAAATAATCCATGACCTCAGGCCAACTGGATCCCCCATGGGACCTAGCTCAGACGGAGTCCCAGACCCGCGGCTGGAATCCCAGGAGGAGAAGGGAGGCGAAAGGATTGCAGCACGGCCATCCTCGTGGGGGATGAGTTTTCACTTTCCTTGTCTCTGTTTCTCTCTGGCCAGCGCACACGCCCAGTGGCAAACTAAACGAAATGAATTCCTTTCAAATAGGAGCTTAGTGAGAGGACAGAGACCCTGGGGTGGCGATCGCAAGGTGCCTCGGTTGCAAGTTGGAGACGGTTATTCGTAAGCGCAGGCCTTTGCCTAAATCCTAGCGATGCGCACTGGCGCCCGGAGCCAAGGTGGCGAGCAGAAGCGCGCCTCCCGCCAGAGCTAACTTCGTTTACTGGAAAGCCTGTGCCCGCATCCCCGCCCTCGGGGAGGAAAACTGAGGCCTTGGGCATAAAGCCCCTGGGCGGGAGAATCCGGTATCTCCACTCCCACTGCAGGGTCCACGCACCATGCACCGGACCGTCATGTCTCAGGGCCCCTAGACGTTCCTTTTATTCAGTTTTCTTCTGGGTTTACTTCACAGTACACTACAACCCCGCTTTTGCTTTAAATTTCCTGGGAACTGACCTTAAATCCACTTTAGTCATTTGCAAGCACTTAGGCTGTCCATCAGTCAACAGCCCCCCTGAATGAACTGATCGATTTTAATTAAGGGTTGTAATGTCCTCTACAATTTTCACCTTTTGTTCCATTAGAAAAACCCCAGAATGGAGTTGTGCTAGAAATCTATGGACAAAAATTCATCTAAAAGAGTAAGTCTATGAAAGCCCCTCTTGCTTCTGTAATTTAATTTTGTCAATTTGTGTAACAGAGCCAGGTTGGAAGGACATGGTTAAGGGAGTTAGGGTCCACCTGGCCCACCCAGTTTGAACCTGGGTTCAGTGCCTTGAAAAACACTTGGATGTGGCCCTGTGTGGCCGAAGTCCCCATGGGTGGGAGAGATGGAAGAGAAGGGGGTGCAGCAGATCCATGGTCTCCCTCCCTCTCTCTGTCTCACTCTCTGGCAATCAATCAACCGAGTAAAATAAAGTTATGTGACAATGTGCAATCTTGGAAGAAATACACATGTTGAAAAGTTGCCTTTCTATGTTTCCTTGGAGAGAAAAGAGTAGCACCTTTTTTTTTTTTTTTTTTTAGAGGTTTTTGCTATAGGGCACATATGCTCACCAGAGAGACAGAAAGCGAGAGATCTCCCCCCAGGGAGGATAGCCATGCCACAATCCCTTCTTCTCCATTGTCTTCTTGGGCATGCACGCACACACGCCTGACGTTAGTTTAAGCCACCCGGTCCAGGACTCAAACTGCGGTCGGCTACATGGGAGTCCAGCAACATAGCCATTTGACAACTGCTGGTCCCAAGAGTGACGTCTTTAAAGGTTATAAAGAGTTCTTCTGCTTTTAGAAAAACCCTTGCAGTAACCTGCCCTAGTAGAGCAACTCAGCCCAGCCCAGATGTACCTAAGGTATTCAAGACTTTGAATATGCTCTTGCCTTAAATTAAAGAATGCTTATAGTGTTTTATTATTTTCAATGATAAATTAAATAACTAAATATTTAATTTATAGTTTTATGAAGTCTCAGATCAATGGCTACACATGACAGAAACTATGTACTTTATCAAGCAAGATTATCTGAATATGGGACAGACAGTGACGTGGTTAAGGCAGCTGGATCCCCGCCATGGTCAACTGTGTAGTTTGAACCCCAGACTGGGGGCTTGGAAACACACTGGGCATGTGTGCCTGTGTGTCTAAAATCCCAGGGGGACATGGAGAAGAGATTATGGCATGGCCACCCCCGGGGGTGATTTCTCACTTTCCTTCTCTCTGTCTCTCTTCTGTGAGTGTGTGCACCCTATAGGAAAACTTAAATATTTATATATTTGAATAACTATATAAATATTGAATAACTTTTAAAGAAGATCTTTTGAGTCGTTTTTAAAAATGTATTTAATTTAATTATTTTTAATTTGCTATAGGGCACATGCACTCACCAGAGAGAGATGGAAAAAGAGGGAAAGTGAAAAAGGAAGCCACCAGGTCCAGAACTCAAACCATGGTCTGCCAGGTGGGAGTCCAGCACCTTAACCACTACACACCACCAGCTGACCCCTTGAATAACTTTTTTACTAGCTTTATATTTCCTCTGGTAAAAATATAAAATCATTTTCTTCTTTTGCCGAAACAGTACCATAGACTGTCTAGAGTATACAATGTTAAGTGTATATGAAATATTGATACATAATTCTTAAAGTGCTTTATCAACTTTCAACAAGACACAAGGTTATTAGAAAGTGTGAAACTTGTAGTTGTGTAAATGACAGGCTTTTTAAAAACATTCTAAATTCTAGGAATGCTTAATGGTAGCGTTTTTTTTTGTTTTTTTTTTTTTTTATGCTGTGACCTTTATTAATTGTATTTTATTTTGGTATTCTACAAGCTAATATATGTATAAACATCTACACTAATAGCTCTTTCAGTGTGAAGTTAAGCTATGTAATTGTTTTCTCAAAGCAACTTCAGAGAAATTTCATTACATGTAAATATAAATATTGAGACCTTACTGATGTATTTAAGAGACAGTACAAGTATTCTCCATAAAACTGATTTTTTTTTTTCATTACATTGGAAGAACTTTGAAGTTACTAGTTTCCTTTCTTGTAACAGTATGTACCGTAGGATACAGGAATGATTTAGTTTGTGTGTGTGTGTGTGTAATTTTTGCCATAGGGTGTGTACACTTGCTAGAGAGAGACAAAGAGAGAGAGAGAAAGTGAGAAAGCACCCCTCGGGGAGACAGCCACCCCACAGTCTTGTTGTCATCCTCCTCCTGGGATTTTGGGCACCCACACGCGTGTATCCAGCATGTATCTGAAGCCACTGTGTCTGGGACTTGAATTGCACAGTCGGCCATGTGGGATCCAGCTGCCTTAACCACCAGGCCACCAGCTGGTCTGTGATTTCATATTTTAGAAAGGCCTTTCTGTGGTCTCCCTCCCTCTCTCTGTCTCACTCTCTGGCAATCAATCAACCGAGTAAAATAAAGTTATGTGACAATGTGCAATCTTGGAAGAAATACACATGTCATGCACGCACACACGCCTGACGTTAGTTTAAGCCACCCGGTCCAGGACTCAAACTGCGGTCGGCTACATGGGAGTCCAGCAACATAGCCATTTGACAACTGCTGGTCCCAAGAGTGACGTCTTTAAAGGTTATAAAGAGTTCTTCTGCTTTTAGAAAAACCCTTGCAGTAACCTGCCCTAGTAGAGCAACTCAGCCCAGCCCAGATGTACCTAAGGTATTCAAGACTTTGAATATGCTCTTGCCTTAAATTAAAGAATGCTTATAGTGTTTTATTATTTTCAATGATAAATTAAATAACTAAATATTTAATTTATAGTTTTATGAAGTCTCAGATCAATGGCTACACATGACAGAAACTATGTACTTTATCAAGCAAGATTATCTGAATATGGGACAGACAGTGACGTGGTTAAGGCAGCTGGATCCCACATGGCCAACTGTGTAGTTTGAACCCCAGACTGGGGGCTTGGAAACACACTGGGCATGTGTGCCTGTGTGTCTAAAATCCCAGGGGGACATGGAGAAGAGATTATGGCATGGCCACCCCCGGGGGTGATTTCTCACTTTCCTTCTCTCTGTCTCTCTTCTGTGAGTGTGTGCACCCTATAGGAAAACTTAAATATTTATATATTTGAATAACTATATAAATATTGAATAACTTTTAAAGAAGATCTTTTGAGTCGTTTTTAAAAATGTATTTAATTTAATTATTTTTAATTTGCTATAGGGCACATGCACTCACCAGAGAGAGATGGAAAAAGAGGGAAAGTGAAAAAGGAAGCCACCAGGTCCAGAACTCAAACCATGGTCTGCCAGGTGGGAGTCCAGCACCTTAACCACTACACACCACCAGCTGACCCCTTGAATAACTTTTTTACTAGCTTTATATTTCCTCTGGTAAAAATATAAAATCATTTTCTTCTTTTGCCGAAACAGTACCATAGACTGTCTAGAGTATACAATGTTAAGTGTATATGAAATATTGATACATAATTCTTAAAGTGCTTTATCAACTTTCAACAAGACACAAGGTTATTAGAAAGTGTGAAACTTGTAGTTGTGTAAATGACAGGCTTTTTAAAAACATTCTAAATTCTAGGAATGCTTAATGGTAGCGTTTTTTTTTGTTTTTTTTTTTTTTTATGCTGTGACCTTTATTAATTGTATTTTATTTTGGTATTCTACAAGCTAATATATGTATAAACATCTACACTAATAGCTCTTTCAGTGTGAAGTTAAGCTATGTAATTGTTTTCTCAAAGCAACTTCAGAGAAATTTCATTACATGTAAATATAAATATTGAGACCTTACTGATGTATTTAAGAGACAGTACAAGTATTCTCCATAAAACTGATTTTTTTTTTTCATTACATTGGAAGAACTTTGAAGTTACTAGTTTCCTTTCTTGTAACAGTATGTACCGTAGGATACAGGAATGATTTAGTTTGTGTGTGTGTGTGTGTAATTTTTGCCATAGGGTGTGTACACTCGCTAGAGAGAGACAAAGAGAGAGAGAGAAAGTGAGAAAGCACCCCTCGGGGAGACAGCCACCCCACAGTCTTGTTGTCATCCTCCTCCTGGGATTTTGGGCACCCACACGCGTGTATCCAGCATGTATCTGAAGCCACTGTGTCTGGGACTTGAATTGCACAGTCGGCCATGTGGGATCCAGCTGCCTTAACCACCAGGCCACCAGCTGGTCTGTGATTTCATATTTTAGAAAGGCCTTTCTGAGGCCCAGTTTCCTCAACTGTAAAACCAGGAAGGTCAATCATCTAAACTTCTTTCCAGCTCTACAGTTTTCTTATCTTTAATTGTATATTCTATGGAACTCCCAGGACCACCATTTCTAAGGACCATGAACATTACCGGGAGGAGTCAGTACGCAAATACACTATCTGAGGCAACATTTTCTTTATCATGCAGCCACACCCGCAGTGAAAAGACGTGTCATGTAATTCAGTACGCCTTCAGTTTTGTAAATTTTTAGTGATTATTAGTACCTAGAAAAATCGTGAATCTGAATATGTAAATACATATTTTTAAAAATCTCCTGCAGTGGGGCCAGCAGGTGGCATAGTGGTTAAGGCACTGTGTTCCCACATGGAAGACGGCGGTTCTGGTCCTGGACCTAGTATCTTGAAAATCATGTTGGGTACATGTGCTTGTGTGCCCAAAATCCTGAGTGGAGAATGGAGAAGAGAGGGGCTTGTGGTGTGGTCAACTCCCCTGGAGAGGATTTCTCACTCTCCCTCTCTCTGTCCCTCTCTAGCAAGTGCATGTGCCCTATGGCAAAAACCTAATGTAAAAACAAACAAACAAACAAACAAACAAAAAACTCTTGTTATTTCTTTTTTATAAGGAAACTCATCTAAACAGTATAACTATGAAGACCTCTATTGCTTGTATAATTCCATTTTCTTTTTGATTTTTAAGAATTGTTTATTTAATTTTATTTGCTATTATTATTTTTTAGTTTCAGCAGAGAGAGACAGAGAGAGAGAAATGGAAAGTGAGAAAGCAAGCTGCCCGGTCCAAGACCCAAACAAGCAGACCTGGCAGTTTGCTCTCTCACTTTCATTCTCTCCCTCTTTCTGTGTCTCTCTGGTCAAATTTTAAAATAACAATAATAATAAATTAAATAATTTTCTAAAATTATTTATTTATTTAACTTTATTTATTTATTTTTAGAGATTTTTGCCTTCAGGCACGTGCACGCCAGAGAAAGAGAGACAGACAATAAGAGGGAAAATGAGAAATCGGCCCCCAGGGGGATGACCACTGCAATCCCTTCTCCTCCATTCTCCTCCTGGCATCTTGCGCACGCACACACACGCATCCAGGATGGCTTTCAAGCTACCAGGTCCAGGACTCGAACTGCAGTTGGCCATGTGGGAGTCAACTGACATAACCACATTGCCATCTGCTGGCCCTTTAATTTTATTATTATTATTATTATTATGTTATTATTACTTGCTATAGGGCACATGTGCTCACCAAGGGGAGAGAGGGGGAAAGAAGCCTCCAGGTTCGGACTTAAACTGCAGTTGGTTATGTTGGAGTCCAGTGCCTTAACCACCATGCCACCTGCTGGCCCATAATTCAATTTTCTTTAAAAAAGGTCATATTTACAATCAAGATCTTTTGTAAGCTGGGGAAGGATACAAGGATAGGTAGAAGAAAGCCCACCTTTCTTAAGATTATAAGTGATTCTGAATCTGATACAGATAATTATTATGAACATAAGGCCTACCCAGTGAGTTCTAAACATACAATACACTGATTTTTCTTGTGCAAAATCAGCTCTAATGAATCAAATCGCTCTACTAGATACTATAATAGACTCTTTCTGAGTTTTTTTCTGGTATAAGTGAATAATGACACCTCTTTGTCCATTTTGTTCAAGACAGGAACCTGAGAATCATTTTTTACTCCTCCACATTCCTCTCAAATCCATTCTCTCTGCAGCTACCAGCATGATCTTTATAAAATACAAATCTGTTCCATGTATCAGTCTGTTGCTAAAACCCCTGAACTGGTTCTCTGTCAGCCTGAGGATACTCCTAACTTCCTCATTAGATTTGTTTTTAAAGAATTACCCATTTAATTTTATTTACTAAGATTATTATTATTATTATTATTTTTTTGGAGAGGTTTTTGCTATAGGGCGTGTGTGCTCGCTAGAAAGACAGAGAGAGACAGAGAGACAGAAAGCGAGAAATCACCCCCCTCCCCGGGGGGGGGGGGTTGGCCACACCGCAATCCCTTCTCCTCCATTCTCCTCTTGGGATTTCAGACCCATGTGCGAAATGTGTCCGAACTTACACTGTGCTTGTGCCCAGTGTAAGTTTTAAGCCACCAGGTCCTGGACTTGAACCATAGTCGGCCATGTGGAAATCCAGTGCCTTAACCACTACACCACCTGCTGGCCCTAGTCTTGTATCTTCTTACCCTCCCCACTTCTCCACCCCGTGCCATTCCCCCTTCCCAATGACACTCATTATTAAATTTCTCTGGTTCCCCTCAGGTACAGGAGTGTCTCTTTGATCACAAGACGGCGGGTTCTCTGCAGCTCTCTCTTCTCTTCGGCACTTGCTCCTACTGTTCCCCTGGGTCTCTAGTTAGATGATGTCCTGCAGACGTTCAGACATCCCCTATGGGAGAGCGCTGTCGCACTGTAGTGGCACCCTGCAACCACCGTAGCCCTTATCAGTTTCCTGTTTCACCACCAGGCTAAGCTGCCGATCCGCACCCTAAAGGAAGCTGCATGTGCAAAGAGACTGAGCTTTCCAAGACCTGGGTTGCAAGTTCAGTCTGTGCCATTACAAAATGCATGGACTTAGCAAGTCCATTGTCCTTTCTCTGTCCCAGTTTCCCATCTGCTAAGAAAGAGGGTGGTGTGGTGGTTAAGGCATTGGACTCCCACATGGCCAACCATGGTTCAACCCCCAGACCTGGCAGTTTGCTTTCTCACTTTTCCCTCTCTCTCTCTCTCTGTCTCTCTCTCTCTCTGATGAATTGAATAATAGTAATAAATAAAATTAAATAAATAATTCATTAAAAAAAGAAGAAGAAGAAAAGAAGAAGGAGAAAGAGGATCATGGGGCCAGCAGGTGGCATGGAGGTGAAGGCTGGCTTCTAGGGGCCAGGTCAGGCGTAATGGAAAGTTTTTCTTTGCTGAGTAGAGTTTCAGTTTGGGATGATGAAAAAGTAGGGATGGACAGTGGACTTAATTCCACTGACTTAAAAGGGTGAACCTTGTTAAGACCAAAGTCTTAAAAAATTGCAATTTAAGCATGTAACTTAAGAGATACAGAGGGAAATATTAAAATGAATAATTCAGAGTTGGAAATTGTTTCCTTAGAGGATGGGAAAACAACCAGGCTACCGTTTTTCAAAGAAGCTTCTTGAAACTTTATCTCTTTAAATTATCTGCACATAAAATTTTAATAACCCTATAAAGAAATAACACCAATAATAAATTTGAGATGATTTGAAGTCCCTCCGTTTTATACATAATTAAATCATAGAGAGGATAGGCACCTTAGTCCAACCAATTTAAAACAATCAGTGGCAGAGTCAGGACTTGAACCGACATCTTGAAAATTATTTAATTTTATTAATAATCATTATTATTATTTTAATTTGCATAAGGAATATGTGTTTCTGAGAGAGAGAACACAAAAACAAGCCACCAGGGTCAAGACTCAAACTACAGTCAGCCATGTGAGAGTCCAGGGCCTTAACCACCACACCACCTACTGGTCCTGAACCAACATTTTTTAAATCAACGTTTAGCAACCTTACCACCACAAAACAGCCTATAGTAGCATCTTCTTGAATATCCTAAAATGAATTACCTTTTTAAATTACTTTTCTTCATGCTTTATTAAATGCCTGATAGTACTGTGTTGTTGGTTATTTTTTCCCATTTTGCCAAGCATTACTTGTTAATAATAACAGGGTTTGGATTTTTTTTTTAATACAAAATACTTAAAAAAAAATTTTTAGGGGCCGGCAGGTGGCATGGTGGTTAAAGGCATTGGACTCTCATATGGCCAATGACGGTTCGTGTTCCAGACCTGGTGGCTTGCTTTCTTTCTTTCCCTTTCTCTCTCTCTCTGTACCTGTCTGGTCAAACTTAACTAACTAAATAAATAAAGTTAAATAGAAAAGTTAAATAGAATAATTATTTACTTTTTTTTTTTTTTTTTTAGATTTTTGCAGTAGGGCATGTCAGGTTGCTGGAGAGAGAGAGAAAGAAAAAGTGAGAAATCATGCCATACTGCATGGGATTTGGGACATGCACACACACACACTCAGCATGATTCTAAAGCCACTGGGTCTTGGATTCAAACCATAAAGCTGGCTATGTGGGACCCAGTGTCTTAACCACCATGCCACAGGCTGGCCCTTAAAAACATAATTAAAAATAAAAAAAATTTATCTCTTCCATGAATCAGAGAGACAGAGAGACACAAAGAGACAGCATCCCCATCAGGGTGTTAAGGACATGATCTACCCTCCACCTTCAGCCATCCCAGACAGTGGGCACTGTGTGCTCAGTGCACTCAGGGAGGCCTCCGGATTTGAACTGGGAACTTTTTTAAGTGGGATCACCTTGTAGAGTGTTGTGTTTTATTACTACACCACCATCTACCCCTCCCAAACACACTCCTGAGATAAAACATTTCTCTTGGTTTTCTCCTCTCTTCAAAATTCCAGTTGAGGAGCTGGCAGGTGGCATGGTGGGTGGGTAAGGGTGCTGGACTCCCACATGGCTGACCGTAGTTCGAGTTCTAGACCTGACAGCTCGATTTCTCACTTTCTCTCTCTCTCTCACTCTGTCCCTCTATCGTCACATTAAAATAAATAAAGTTAAATAAAATAATTATTAAAAAATAATTCCAATTGAATGGGAGTTGGGTCCTGGCTTTAGCGTCTCCCAGAATGGTGGGAGAGATGGCTGTTGACCGGTGACGAATAAGCCCCCCATCCTTGGTTTCTTCTGTGGAGTATTTTGTACTGACTCCCAAAGCCTACCCCGGTCACCTTTCTGGCAGCAGAAAGCATTTCCATTTCAATTCGACTCGAGTCACCAGTCTAATATTAATTTTAATGTTAATTTTTTTTCCATTAGAAATATGATATCCTTATAAAGAACTGTCCGGCTGAGCAATGATATATAATTTACAAGCTTCAGACTTGAGGATGAAGCCCTTAGGGCACAGTGCCTCCAACAATGCCCCGTTTGTTCTCACTTGAACATACGTGCTCATGGGCATCTTTAAAGAACTATAAGGCCCGGTCACGAGCATATCCTCCAACTCTGACAAAGTGCCTTTTCCCAGAACAATGCCCATGATACGTCATCCGTCTCAGCATGCTAACAAGATACATTATGCTTTTAAGATCCAACCCCTTATCACAGTAGTACAGATGACTGTATATAACCATTCACAGCAATGGTTCTCATCGTATGTGACTTTTTTTTTTTTAATAGATTTTTCCTATAGTATGTGCGCTCGCCAGAGAAACAGAGATGGAGAGAGAGAAAGTAAGAAATCACCACCTGGGGGGAAGTGCCTGGTGTGAGTTTCAAGCCACCACGACTGGGACTCGAACCGCAGTTCACCATGTGGGAGTCCAGCACCTCAACCACTGTACCACCTGCTGGCCCCATATGTGACTATTTCAACAGGGTTGTGTTCTTGTAGGCAAGGTGGTACCTTGAAGTAGGGAAGCCGTGAATCGTAAGCAGCATTTAGAGTAAGTAAGGAATCGGAATTTGGAACCACGACATGCTAAAGCTGACATACGTCTTAGGGACCATGGGTCTACCCACATCTTTTTACAATAAGGAAAATGCAAACGAACATCTGAGTATCTTTCTGAGACATATCGCATGCATTTGTTTGCTGCATCCCCTCCAGAGAGGTACAGTTATTACCCCTTATTACAGATAAGGAGAAAGGACCAGGGAGGTCAAGCAACATGCCCAGGCTCACACAGCTGCACAGTGCGTACACTGGACTGCCACCAGGCGATTGTGTTTTCCTGAATCCCATAGAGGGGTGTTAACTGTGCAGTCGTGTGACTCTCCTGACACCAAGGCTGGAATTTGCACGGGCAACTTACTAGAGCACTAGTCCACTCGGAGATGTACCCGTGCATACTTTAAAGGAAAATAAGTGTCTATCCAGAGAGGCTCCTTTTTATAGAGTAAAATTTGAAAAGAATCTACTTATAAATTACTCCTGCAAAATTGACTTTCTAAAGCTTATCTTTTTTTTTTCTCTTTGTGAGAGAGAGACAGAGTGCCGGAGATAGGTATTCTGGACAGGGTCCCGCCATGACGACCCTCCCTCCTCAGTTCCCCCGTTCGTTGGGATTACAGGCACACACATGGCACCCGGGAACTGAATGTGGCCCTCCCATGCAGCTTCCGGCCTCCAGAAAAATCCCTACACACTACCCAGCCAGGCCTTGGACCGTGTATCTTAGAACTGCAAGAAATTAGCTTCAATTCTTTCTCATCTCTTAATCATGTGTGATAAAGTCACTAGAGTGGGGCCGCCACCACTGAGTTCTAGTGTGTTCTGCTGTTATAAGGAGAGGAAATGAGGTGAGCAGGGGCCACGTGGACACAGATTGGAACAAGCGGGGACTTACGGAGAGCCGCTCTGCTCAAAAGCCTGCCTTCTGCCTTACAGTCGCATCAGAACTTGGCTCCTGGACGCTAGAACTCCGCCCTCTGCCTTACAGTCACATCAGAACTTGGCTCCTGGACGCTAGAACTCCAAATCGTGAGGAGGAAACAGGTGCAGAGAGAACAAGAGACTGAGGCCAGCAGGTGGCGTAGTGGACTCCCACGTGGCTGAACACGATTTGAGTCCTGGAACTAGCAGCTTGAAATTCATGCTGGGCACGTGAGCACATGTGCTCAAAATCCCTAGAGGGGACCAGCAGTTAGCGTAATGGCTATGTCGCTGAACTCCCATGTAGTCGACCGCGGTTCAAGTCCCGGGCCCAGTGGCTTACACTCAAACCGGGCACGTGTGCGTGCGTGCCCAAGATCCTGAGAGGAGAATGGAGGAGAAGGGATTGCGGCATGGCCATCCCCCCTGGGGGTGATTTATCACTTTTTGTCTCTCTGTCTCTCTGGCAAGCGCACATGCCCTGTAGCCAAACAAACAAATAAATAAATAAAAAGATTTAAAAAAAAAAATCCCTAGAGGAGAATAGAGAAGAGATTGCAATGTGGCCATCTCCCCAAGGGGTTGATTTCCCAGTTTCTCTCTGTCTCTCTGGCTAGGGCACATACCCTATAGCAAAAATCTCTATTAAAAAATAAATTTAAAGAAAAAAGAGAGAGAGATCAAGAAACTAATGGGAGATGGAGAACAAAGACCAAGCCTCGTGCTCTGGGCCGGGCCGTCTCCCCTGCGTCCCGGCTCCATGTACTGACAGACGTCCTGTGTCCCATACTCTGTAAAGTCCAGGCATCTCTTTCTGGAACTTTCCATTTCCCCCAATACTCTCATGTGTATTCCCAAATATTTCCAGTCTCTGACTTACTTCCTATCTATTACTGTCTGTATCAGATCCAATTCATATGCCCAGGTCAGCTCTTTGTCACCTGCCCCCTGCCACCTGCCCTGTGGAAAGCTCTGGCCACTGCCCTCTCACCACTCCTCCCAGTGCTGCCGAAGCTCTCTGCCGCCCAAGGGCCTCCATTGTCTGCCTCTCCCCCAGAGTCTCCCAGCAGCAGCCAGAGCGGCTCCAACATCAAATCCGGCCTTGCAGACCCCAGAGGCAGCCCCGGGCAGCGTGGGGCAGCAGACGTCCTTCATCAGCCGAGTGACAACAGAGAGGGGCCAGTGGGAGACTGTCTTAGTCTGTTACTGCGGAGCTGACTGACACTGGGTATTTCATAAAGAAGCAGACGTTTATTCAGCTCACGGTTGTAGGTCCGGGGTCAGGGGCCAACTTCTGATGAGACTTTAACATGGTGGGGGGCAGGACCTTAAGCCGAGCAGCTGTCCGTAAGTGTCTCCTCGTGCTGGGCTGTGTCTGCGTAGCCCTGTCTGCCTCATCTCCTCTCATGGCACCAAAACACACCTGAACTGCATCATGGAGCCCACCTAACGTCACTCCTGAAGGCTCCACAGGAAGGGATTACATTTCTTTTCTTCCTTTCCCTTTGTCTTTCTTTCTTCCTTTTTTCTTTCTTTCTTCACTTTCCCTTTGTCTTTCTTTCTTCCTTTTTTTTAAGAAGTTTTTCCCTTAGGGCATATACAGTTGCCAGAGAGAAAAAGAGTCCTGGAACTAGCAGCTTGAAATTGAGCAGACCCAGTGAGAGGGAAAGTGAGAAAACACCCACCAGGGGGATATTCATGCCACAACCCCTTCTCCTCCATTCTCCTCCCGATCTCTTGGGCATGCACACACGCGCCTGGCATGACTTTGAAGTCACCCAGTCTAGGACCTGAACTGTGGTTGACCATGTAGGAATCCCGTAACATAACCACTACGCCATCTGCTGGTCACAAAGGGATTAATATTCACTTCATGTCTTTACCATACAACCAAGTCCAACACATGAACTTTTGGGGACATCCAGTCACCACTCACTGAGGTCAAATTCCAGAGCATGAACCTTTGGGGGACAAAGCGTTATCCAAACCATAACAGAGACGTAAGACCCGTCTTTCCCACACACACTGCTTTCAAACACAGCGATTCCTTCCAACCTCTCTGGAGACGTCTTCATGACCACAGGGCCGGCTGTGTTTGTTTTCGGAGGTGAGGTCAATGCAGTAGCGTTCCACCCCACTTCTCTGTGTGCCCTCCTCCCCCATGCCCTGCAGTTACACTCCCCAATAAAGCATTGATGTGAATCCTCTGCCTGGAGGTCTGGGTTCTACCCTACTCACATCACAAAAGCTTCATAGCAGTGGGTGAGTTTGGAGGGTAAAACTCACAGCTTAAAAATATCTTTTCAGGTACTAGCAGTTACCATAATGGCTATGTGGCTGGACTCCCATGTAGTCAACCACAGTTCGAGTCCTGGACCCAATGACTTAAACTCACACCAGCTGTGTGTGCATACGTGCCCAAGATCCCGAGAGGAGAATGGAGGAGAAGGGATTACAACGTGGCCATCCTCCCCCAAGGGGTGATTTCTCGCTTTCTGTCTCTCTCTGTCTTTCTGGCATGTGCACGTGCCCTATAGGAAAAACCCTTTCCAAAAAAAAAAAAAAGAAAAGAAAAATATCCTTTCAGGGCCAGCAGATGGCGTGGAGGTGAAGGCAGTGGATTTCCACATAGGTGACTGCGACTCTAGTTCTGGAACCAGTGGTTTGAGACCACGCTGGGCACATGTGCACACGTGCCCACAGTCCCAAGAGGAGAATGGAGTGATTTCTCACTTTCTCTGTCTCTCTCTGGTGAGGGCACACAGCCTATTGGAAAAAGTATTTTTTTTTGTTTTGTGGAGAGGTTTTCGCTATAGGGCACGTGCGCTCGCCAGACAGACAGAGAGAGACAGAGAGATAGAAAGTGAGAAATCACCCCCCAGGGGGATTGGCCACACCACAATCCCTTCTCCTCCATTCTCCTCTCGGGATCTTGGGCACACACGCACACGCACACGCACCCGGTGTGAGTTTTAAGCCACCAGGCCCAGGACGCGAACTGCGGTCAACTACGTGGGAGTCCAGCGACATAGCCATTAAGCTAACTGCTGGTTCCCCAGGAAAAAGTTTTAAAAAGAAGAAGAACTCTCTTCACAAACAGTTGACTGTCTGTGTGGGAGAGCGGCTATTCTGAGACCTCCAAGTTCTGGCAAGAGGGAGAGGGGATGAACACGAAGAAGCACAAACAAGGATGACTGTAATGCTCATCATGGATCTCCATGATTTTTTCTCTGGTTTAGAAAGTAATTTTCCATTGGGACCAGCAGATGGCGTAAAGGTTATGTCACTGCACTCCCACGTAGTCTACCGCAGTTCTAGTCCCATTCCCGGTGACTTAAACTCACGCCGGGCATGTGTATGTGCGTGTGTGCCCAAAATCCTGAGAGGAGAATGGAGGAGAAGGGACTGCAGCGTGGCCCTCCCCGCTGGGGGGTGATTTCTTGCTTTCTGTTTCTCTCTCTCTTTGGTGAGTCCATGTGCCTTATAGCAAAAATCTTAAAAAAAAACAAAAACCACTTCATCACTTAGCTTGCAGGAGCAGGTTCACCAGTGAGGTGAGGCTGTGGAAGTGAGTTTTCTTCTAGCCTGTCCAGGCATCCGGCAGGATCTTCAGCTAGCTCTTCAATTCAAGGTTGAGGCCAGGGACTCCCACCGCTTTGAACACTAGATGCTATTATAGCACCAAGTTTGACCCAGGAAGAGAGAGGAGGTTTAATTCACGGGGAAAAAAAGGCTCAGGAAAGCAGCTGCAAGCCCTGAGAATTGAGCACATGCCTCTGGGTCTCCAGCTATGTCAGGCACCAGGATAGGACTTAGAGTGACAATTATAGACACTTGATGACACTTACAGACACTTCCAGTGAGATTAGAACTAGAAATATCCACTGAACACGTTTTATCTGGAAGCATGACTTTGAATGATTTATAAGGGGTTAACTTACTGAATCCTCACCACAACTCTAAGGTAGGTAATATAATTAGTCACATTATCTAAATAAGGAAACTGAGGTAAGGAGCCCAGAGAGGTTCATCAATTTCCCCAAGGTTACCCAGCTTGGAAGGGGCAAAGCCCGGATTCAAATCCAGTTAAACTGACTCTAGAATCTACTCTCTTAGTCATTGCGACACTGTCAGACAATCTCCAGAAACCACAGCATACAGAGGGGACAGAACAAAATCCTCATTTGTGGCCATTGCTAAGCTGTGCTCTCAGCCCCAAGCCCATTCTCCTGCACCGGGCTTTAACACACGGGGGCCAGGACTCTGGGAGCCACCTTTCTGCTTTGTAACTGGCTCCTTATTAGCCTTCCAAATGGGAGCTCCTGAGAGACTGGAGGCTGGAAGGAGGAAAAGGGGCCTGTCTACGTCCTGTGGGCTTCTCATCCCTATCTAGCTTCCTGCT
>NW_006204841.1:424749-426878 GCF_000334495.1 Tupaia belangeri chinensis
CTGAGATAGGAGATACTCTGGCCACGTTGCGTCCTGGCAGGACAGTGACTACCTGTATGGAGCTACAGCCGGATCCAGCTGGGTCCAACACTCACAGAACCGCCTTCCACACACCTGCATCAGAGACCCCGCACCAGCTGGCTGAAGGCCTCTCCTGGGAGGTTAGGGTCCAAGTGCCCAGGCCCCTCCTCCGACCTCAGGAACACCAGCCCAGCCTAACAGCAGCCTTGCCTGGAGACCAGGCTTTCAGCTCCATGGGCCCCTCCTCTGAAGCGCTGTCTTACTCATTTCAACGTCCTTCCTTGGCTGGGAAGCCAAGGGTGGCATTGCTTTCTGCAGTTGCTACATCCACAGCATAGTTTTTCTTTCCCCTTTGCAGGTAAAGTTTTTTTTTTAATTTATTATTATTATTGTTATTGTTATTATTATTTTGGAGAGGTTTTTGCTATAAGGCACATGCGTTCGCCAGAAAGACAAAGAGGCAGAAAGAGAGAAATCACCCCCCAGGGGGGATGGCCGGACCACCATCCCTTCTCCTCCATTCTCCTCTAGGGATCTTGGGCACGCATGCACACACACCCGGTGTGAGTTTAAGCCACCGGGTCCGGGAATCGAACCATGATCGACTACATGGGAGTCCAGCGACATAGCCATTACACTAACTTCTGGGCCCACAGGTAAAGTTTTTTCATACCAAGTCATATCGCATTTTCTCTGTCAGAATAACTGCTGTTTTCTGTCTCTTGACTAGACCCTGACAAAGACAAGTTATCTTAATCCAGGCACTTGAGTTTGCATCAGAGCTTAA
Source organism: Tupaia belangeri chinensis (assembly GCF_000334495.1). Taxonomy (NCBI): domain Eukaryota; kingdom Metazoa; phylum Chordata; class Mammalia; order Scandentia; family Tupaiidae; genus Tupaia; species Tupaia belangeri. The sequence continues at coordinate 425,558 of NW_006204841.1, forward strand.
TAATTCATCAATAGCTCATGAGATATTGCCAAGATGGGGGGAGGAGGGCTGTGCGGAATAAACCCAGCCAGTAAAAATTCTGGGAAAACAAAGAGATTCAGATCCACTTACGATGTGTCATTCTCAAGAAAAGAATGCTAAGTCCCTCACACCTGCCAGCTCTTCATCTTCTACAGCAATGAGAGCCTAAGGCTTCACCTTTTATTAAATCGATACTGGAGACATTTCCAAGTATCTGTTGTCAATAAAGGTCACGACACATTTCTGATCTTATGAAAATTGAGAGGCTTCAACACTATGGAGTCTTAACCCGTGAGAGACTTCACAATGAGATTGTTACATTCTTTTTTTCTTTTTCTTTTCTTTTCCTTTTTTTTCTTTTTCTTTTTCTTTTTCTTTTTTTTCATCAGAGAGGGTGTGCACTAGCCAGAGAGGAGAGAGACAGAAAGAGACAGTGAGAGGGATAGTGTGAAATCACCGCCTGGAGGGATGGCCATACTGCAATTCCTTCTCCTCCATTCTCCTCCTGGGATCTTAGGCACGCACGCACATGCACCCAGCATGAATTTCAAGCCACCTAGTCCAGGACACCCATGTAGGAGTCCAGCACCTTAACCACTATGCCACCTGCTGCCCTGAGATTCCTATCTTCCTAACACATAAGGACACTCAAGTAGGCCAGGTATCTCTGTGACGATGGGTAGTGGGAAATGCTCTACATGGTGGCCAAGTGCCCGGTTCTCACCTCACACCAACTTGGTGACCTTGGGAAAAGCATTCACTTCTCTGAGCCTCAGTTTCCTTATCTATCAAATGGGTTTTTTTGAGAGGTTTTTGCTATAGAGAGACAGAATGCGAGAAATCACCCCCCCAGGGGAGATGGCCACACCGCAATCCCTTCTCCTCCATTCTCCTCTCAGGATCTTGGGCATGCACGCACACGCGCCCGGTGTGAGTTTAAGCCACCGGGTCTGGGACTTGAACCGCAGTTGACTACATGGGAGTTCAGCGACATAGTCATTACACTAACTGCTGGTCCCCAAATGGGTTTTCATACTACTTATTCTGCCTACCTTTCAAGCTAACTAAACTCACTAAATGCCTATGGGCCATCTGTAGGCAAGATCTTGTGGTGGGTGTGCCAGAACATACAGAGAGAACTAAAACACAAACCTCAAGGGGTTCACAATCCAGTGTTTTTCTCTTCATTCAAGAAGTAGTTGCAGAACACCACCTGCCAGGCACCAGGCTAGGAGCAGAGAAAGCAGCCATGTCTAGCATATGGCTCCTTTATTCCAGGGGGTTCCAGGTTTGTGGGGAG
>NW_006204841.1:427324-434793 GCF_000334495.1 Tupaia belangeri chinensis
AGGGGGGGGGGGGGCACACAGACACAGGTTGGTCAGGAGGTGAGAAGGGGTGGTGGGGAATTGTGGGCAAGAGCTTCCATTCAGGTTTTCGTGGGCAGGAACAAGTGAGGCAGGGTAAGCAGGATTTCTAGGAGTAGTTCCAGGGCCTCTGGAGCCCAGGGACTGTCCCCAGGGTGATGAGGGCAGGTGCCCGAGTGAACAAATGAGATACAGTGGGTGGAGGGAGTGTGTGTTCTGGGTGGGTTGGCTTGCAGTTGAATGGGGTGCTTAAGGTGAGAGGTGGGCTCTCTGTAGGAAGTAGCTCACCCTTCCAGAGTGAGCAAGGCCCTGGATATCAAAGCATCAGACTACAGAAAACAGAGGACATGGTTAATGCAGTCTCCTCAAAGGCACGAGAGTTTATTCAGCTGCATGTCCCGAGTATCCGCCTCCATACTTAATTCAGAGGAGGCAGAAAGAGCACACAGGCTCGTTGGATGGTCAGATGACTATGACCCTTGTTTGACTCTAATTTTGTTAAAACTGGACCACCCTAACAAACCCTTCAGCTCTGTGGTCACCACCTTAGGAAGACCTCTCATTCTTCAGACAAGGTATTGCTAGGGTGGACGCTGTAATTTAACCTAAGGCACCACCCCAAACCTCCTTCAGTGAAGACGGGTCCACAGCAGACGGCCATCAGAGAGTGCCTCGCTTGTGCACACAAGTTAAATAAGGGGACCTTTTAAAAATTACATGTACTGAGGCCAGCAGGTGGCATGGTGAAGGCCCTGGACTCCCATGTGGCCAATTGAGGTTCAAGTCCCGACACTAGTGTCTTGCTTTCTCACTTTCCTTCTCTCTCTCTCTTTCTCTCTCTGTCTCTGGTGAGTACACATGCTCTATAGCAAATTTAAAACCAATAATAATAAATAAAATACATTTTTTTATTTTTATTATTTTATTTTATTTTCTTTTTTGGGGAGACTTTTGCTATAGGGCACCTGCACTTGCCAGGAAGACAGAAAACAACATAGAGACAGAAAGCAAGAAATCACCCCCCAATGGGAATGACCATGCCGCAATCCCCTCTCCTCCCTCCTCCTCTAGGGATTTGGGGCACACATGCACATGCGCCTGGCGCGAGTTTCAGGCCTCTGAGTCTGAGACTCAAACCTCAGTCAGCCATGTGGGAGTCTAGCAATGTAACCATTATACCATCTGTTGGTCCAAAAATTAAATAATTCTTTTTAAAAATTACATGTACCATTAAAGCCAAAACTGAAAGGTGAATGAGAGGTCTTTTAGTGTGTGTGTGAGAAAGATGCTTTACATCATAATTAGTATTCTTTGACTTTCAAGAGACAGAAATTCAACCTGAACTTGCTTCAGGAAAAAGAAAGGAATTTCTCAGTCCATGTGACTAGAGGGCTGTCTTCAGGCATGGCTGGGCCCAAGGGGTCGAGCAGCATCCTCGGAAACTCTTCATCTCGGTTTGCCTCGTGTCTGCTTCTCTCTCTGTGCATGACCTCATCTTTCTTTTTTAACTGAAAATAGCCTCTCTGTCACAGGGGACAAGGCCTCAGGCAGCTGCAGCTTACCTTACACTTACAGCTCTTGTTCCAGAAAGAAAGAGATTGTCTTTTTTCCAGAATCCATGTAACATTTCAGAGAGGAAACTGTTGGACCTCACAGCAGCCAGGACTCAGTCTGGACACACGAGCTGCACTGATTATTTGAACAGGAAAATTGAACAGAAACAATTTCTAAATATAACAATGGGACGTACCTTTTTTTTTTTTTGGAGAGGTTTTTTTTTTTTTTTTTTTTTTTTGGTTTTTTTGAGAGGTATTTTTGCTATAGGGCATGTGCGCTTGCTGGAGAGACAGAGAGATAGAAAGAGAAAAATCACCCCCTAGGGTGACAATCCCTTCTCCATTCTCCCCTTGGGATTTTGGGCATGCACACACATGTGTGCCCAGCATGAGTTTTAAACCACCGGTCTAGGGCTTGAACCATTCCAACTATGTGGGAGTCCAGCAATGTACCCATCATGACATCTGCTGGTCCCTAGAACATACTTTTCTAAAAGTTATCCTCTCCTTGGGGACAGCAGGTGGCGTAGTGGTTGGGTGCTGGACTCCCACATGATCAGCTGAGGTTCAAGTCCTCTGCCCAGAGGCTTGAAGCTCATGCCGGGGCCATGTGTGTGAGTGCTCAGAATTCCAAGAGAAGAATGGAGAGGGGATTGCAACATGACCATCGCCACCTCGGGGGATGATTTCTCTCTTCCTGTCTCTGTGTGTGTCTCTCTCTCTGTCTCTCTCTAGTGAGCACACACACCCTATAACAAAAACCTCTAAAAATAAAAAAAGCTATCCTCCCATTGTTTTATAAAAACAAGCCATAAACCAAAAGGAAGCAAAACTCTAATGGGTCCAGAACAGCAAGTACAAGACTCAAAGAGTCCCAGCCTCATGGATGAGCTCGGGGACCTCTCTGAAGTGGGGGTGGCTAAGACAAGCCTGCTGGTGGTAAGGGCATGGGCCAGGGCCAGGCTGCAGAAGCAGCTTACCCTCGTGGAGGAAGTGGACAGGCTGGCACTGGGGCGGCCACTGTGACCAGAAGGTACGGCTGAGCAACCCTGCTAGGAAGTGGCTGCTGATGGGAGAGTGAGGCCTGGGGCTGCACCCCAGCTCCCCGGGCAGCTCCTGGGCTCCTGTTATTGTTAATAATAATAGTAATCATGTAGTCCCAGAATCTGGAGAGAACGGCTCTTCTCGCGGCTCTCGCCTCACAAGGTCACGCCATTGCCCCCTGGTGATGAGTTAGCCATCTGCCTGCAGGCCAAGAAGAAACGGTTACAGGGATTCTGCTCCGTGGTCGCCAAGCCAAGCAAGGAGTTGGCGGAGATGGAGCAGAGGGAAGCCAGTCGGTGCAGTCCTGCTCGGGGCGGGTCACTGTGCAAGGGTAAGGAAGACTCTGATTGGCTCAGGCCAGGCCAATCAGGGTCACAGGCTCTCTCCATGGTCAAGTGAAGGGCAGAGGCAGCAGCCCCACCTCTACACATGGGATGGCTTCCCGGTGGCAAAGACGGCTGCTTCTACCCAAGAGCAAGAGTGCTAAGCCAAGAAAAACAACAGATGTCCCTTGTGGGTTGTTGACCTTAGAATGTCTGATCCCATTTAGGGTTGTTAGTATAAGGGGAAATTGGGCCAGCCATGGGCACGATGGTTAAGTTGGCAGGGTCCCATATGGTGGACTCTGTGGTTCAAACCTCAGACCTGGTGGCTGAAAAGCACTTCAGGAATATGTGCATTCATGATATGATACGATAACAGAAGATTAAATATTTTTGAAAACAGCATTGTCCTGATCCCTACAAATAAATTTAAGAAACACAACGTAGAGGGATCAGGAGATGACATAGTGATTATGCGGCGGGACTCCCACGTAGCCGATTGTGGTCCAAGTTCCAGATTCAGCAGCTTGAAACTCACATCTAGAGCGTGTTCATGCATGTCCAAAATCCCAAGAGGAGAATGGAGGAGAAGGGATTGTGGTGTGGTCTTCGCCCCTGGGGTGTGTGTGTGTGTGATTTCTTGCTTTCTGTCTCTCTGTCTCTCTGGCGACTGCATGTGCCCTATAGCAGAAATAGAATACCCCCTATCAGATGTCAAGTTGCAATCTTTATTCTTCCAATTCTCCATCCCATCAGAACCCTGGTCATATGTACATGGTGTGTTTTTTAAGCCACAGAGAGTGGGATTTGAACTGCATTCAGTCATGTGGGATCTGGCTCAGTACACAGCTTAATTTATGGGCCAAGTCCTACAACTGATGTTTTTCTCTATCTGGTAGGTAGTCACTATGAGAAGGAGTCCAGTTCAGTGCTACATTTATGTAAAGAGGATTTAGCTGCAGTAATGTTTTATTAGTAAAGACATTATGATCAAAAGGAGAAGCAATTAATGTAGAGCAGAGATGGACCGCTCCCCTGTCAAGCTTTAAGGACAGCCATGTTTCCACAGGATGATGTTTCCTCTCATGTAAGCTGAGGACAGTGATACCACCTTGGCTGGAAAATTACACAAAACGATGCAGATGCCAAAGGCCAACACACAGAGCTTGGCATTGATTCGTGCTGACAGTTGTATTTTCCCTCCTCTTCTGGAGGCCACTCCAGGACTTGGCGGTCATGCACAACCACAGCCTTTTGCTTAAAGCAAAAGGATTTGGGGATGTGGGTCTGAAAAAGGACACAGAAGTTGGGGCCCAGCCTCTGTTTCTATTTCCTCGTGAACCTACCACATAGCATTGGGAAGAGCAGAACTGTGGCCAGCACTGCCCCTGTAGGCCAACTCTGCCATTGCAGGAGAGCAATGTACGCCCTTAACCTTGACTTCTGGGGAGACCTATCATTCCTACAATTAGGGGATGTGCAAAAGAAATTCATAGCATCATTTGCACACATGATTATCCTGTTCCTTATGTACAAGTAGGGCATTTACTTGCAGGTTTTTTTTTTGTTTTTTTTTTTTTTTTTCTGCAGATTCTATGGTTGCAAAAGAAATTAAAATTTTGGGTCCATCCACTGGAGCACCCTAGATGCTACTGCTCAGCACACTAAGGTCATGGAGGAGGCCCAGGTTTGATTCCTGACCCATCTTAAAAAGCCAGGCATGGTGACCAACAGATGGTGTAATGATTACATCACCGGACCACAGTTGGAGTCCCAGACCTGGAGTCTTGAAACTCATGCCGGGCCTGTGTGCATGTGTGCTCAGAATCCCAAGAGGAGAATGGGAGAATGGGGAAGAAGAAATTGTGGCATGGCCACCCTCCCAGGGAGAGTGATTTGTCACTTAAAAAAATTAATTAATTAATTAAAAAAAAAACCTTTCCTGTGGGAAAACACTTGGGGGATGTTGAAATTTTAAAAATATTATTCCAGAAAAATGCCATTATTTTTGATGGCTTCTTCTTTAACCCCACTGACAATTCTAGCATTTCAGAGAATAAATTTGCAGACTAGAATAATAGTTGGCTACGAGGAACAAATTTGTTTTTAAGTTTTATTTAATTTTTTCTTCCATGAGTGAGAGGCCAGAGAGAGGAAGACAGAGACACAGTACCCCAAACAGGATCTGTGATCAACCCCCAGCCTCAGCCAGCCCCAAATCACGGGCACTTGCATGCCCAGTGCACTCAGGGAGGTCTCCAGGTATGAACCTGGAACCTTCCCATGTGGGCCAGCCTTGTAGAACGTTGCATTTTATTGGAACACCACTGTCCAGACCCCAGAATGTTTCATTAGATGTAGTATATATCTTCATAAACACTTTTTGGAATCTATTTCTTATTTTTCTATAACGTTTGTTTTTGTTTTTAAGACAGAGTCTCTACCCTCTTCCCTCAGCCTTCCAAGTAGCTGGGACAGGTGTGAGCCACCATGCCTGGCTTTTCTGGGTGAGCTGGGAATCAAATCCCAGTCTCCAATGTGACCACCTCTCTCTCTCTCTCTCTCTCTCTCTCTTGTTTAAATGAGAGATTTTTTGACTTGCCATGATCCTCCCAGTTAGTGTCCCAGTTAGCTAGGACTGCAGGCAGGCACCCCTGCCCCCATGTGTTTTGGTCCATCCAGAATAAGAACAGAATCCACGTGGCTCCAGTGCGTGCAGTGGCACAGATCGCCCGCACCACTGCAGCTACTCTATAACTTCTATTTTAGTGGCAGTTTCCAACAGTCTACTACTGCATTCTTCTTTTTGTTTGAATAATTATTTTTTCAATTTAACTTTACTTATTTATTTAAATTTGACCATAGGAGGAGAGAGAGAGAGAGAAAGTGAGAAGGGAAGCCACCAGGCCGGGAACTCGAACCACGGTCGGCCATGTGGGAGTCCAGCCCCTTTAACCATCAAGCTACCTGCCAGCCCCTATAACCTTTCATTAACTTTTCTCTGTGCCATTATAAATGTTTGCTATTATCTTGTACCATGTTAGTTGACCATGTGGGAATCCAGTGCCCTTAACCACCACAACACCTGCCAGCCCCCTGCATTCTTCCTAATTAACAAACAAAGAAATTAAGGTCTCTAAATTTTTCTTATTTCCATATTTAATGAAGTGTCATTAGCATTTATTTTAAAGTTGAATCCCTTGAATTCTTTCACTGACTATTGTGAATTATAGAATTATTTAGAACCTTAAGAAAGATGTTTATTATCATTTTAACATGACTTTTTGACTTTTACCCCGATTGCCAAATTAATACCGTAAGAATATTCAAACTGGGCCAGCCTGTGGCATGAGTGGTTAAAGTGGTTGATCCCACATGGCTGACTGCATGGTTCAAGTCCCGGACTTGGTGGCTTGAAAAACAAGTCAGGAGTGTGTGTGGGCGTGCCCAAAATACTGAAAGGAGAAACGGAGGGAAGGGACAGGAAGGGATTGAGGCATGAATATTCTTCATAACTTGGGGGGGGCAGGGAGGCGGTTACATTGCTCTATCTCTTTCCAGCAAGCACTTACGCCTACTGGCAAAGTATTAAAAAAAAGAAGAAGAAGAAGAAGAAAAGAAGAAGAAGAATTAAACCGATGGAAAATAATTTCAGTACACACTTAGTTGATAGCAAACACTTCATTTTGAAATTAGAAAGTCACTATGTCGATTTCCAAACTTCTAATTTCAATATTATTAAGACCATACTGGAATACATGGCTACTCTTTTCCCCAAGGGTTTGTAGGGGAAGGTATAGCATTTCCTCTAAAAGTGCATCTGAGACGCTCACAACTGAAGACTATGTCTTTAGGCCAATGAAAACAAATCGGTGTTGACACAGATGAGTAACTATGAGACTAACAGCTGTCTGTTTCATCTGTGAGGACATATTACTGCAAAATCCCCTACACAAAGGAATTTTTAAAAAATTATTACAGGAGGCGGCCGACAGGTGGCATAGTGGTTAAGGTGCTGGATTCCCATATGGCTGTCCATGGTTCAAGTCCCAGACCTGGTGACTTGCTTTCTCACTTCTGCTCTCCCTGGTCAAATTTAATAATAATAAATAAAATAAAATAAATAATTTTTTCTAAAAATTGCAAGATTTTTTTGACTCACTTATTTGTTCTTTAGCAAATATCTACAAGCTGACTAGTGAGTGAGTAAATGAATGCAAGAATGAATGCCCCTACGCATCTGGCGCTGCAGCCGTCATATTGTGAATTTGTGGTGAGCAGGAAAAATGTGGTTCCTGCCGCTTACAGTCTAGCCGTGGACAAAACTTGACACAAAGCATCATGTAAATAAATATCTAATTATAATTGCAGTGACAGTATTATTGATGAGTTGCTCTGCCACAACTGACAATTTTTTTTTCTTCCTTATGAAGACTAAAACATCCAGGAAGTAATTGTTCAAGTGCAGAAGCTGGGAATAATTTCTCTTTTGAGAACCTACCTCTTGGGAGACAGTCCATTTTCTCTT
>NW_006204841.1:434824-437566 GCF_000334495.1 Tupaia belangeri chinensis
GGTGGAAGTAGAAAGCAGCGTGTCACCCCGACCTTTCATACTCAGTTGAGTGCCGTGGCTCTCCGATTTTATGTCTGCCTGTGTGAGAGGACCTCAAAGTTCTTGGAAAAATGGAATTAAAGTACAAGATCATTGTGGTAGGGGAAAAAAAAATTGAAATCCATATATACTTCTTTCACAGTATGTATTGTCCATTAATTTTTTGCAGACCCCATTATACGTTCATACCCTCTTCTCCATTTTCATACCCAAAACCATAACGCGAGCTCTCTCAGTTACCTGAGTTGTTCTAACGGAGTCTCAGAAATGCAGACAGAATAGGAGAACATCAAAGCAGAGAAAGACTTGAGAGCTTTTTATTCAGATGTGAAAACGGAGGTTCCAAAAGGCAAATGTCTCACTCACAATCCTACAGTTCAACCTAGCTCCAGAGATATCAACAGTTTTTCTTTAGGCCAGCCATCTTCCATCATTCCCACGTTAAAAATTCCACCCCTCCCCCACTCGGGACCAGCAGTTAGCGTAATGGCTATGTCGCTGGACTCCCATGTAGTCGACCGTGGTTCACGTCCCTGACCCGGTGGCTTAAAACTCACGCCAGTCGCGTGTGCATGCGTGCCCAAGATCCCGAGAGGAGAACAGAGGAGAAGTGATTGCGGTGTGGCCATCCCCCCTGGGGGGTGATTTCTCGCTTTCTGTCTCTCTGTCTCTCTCTGTCTGTCTGGTGAGCGCACGTGCCCTATAGCAAAAAAAAAAAAAAAAAACCTCTCCAAAAAAAAAAAAATTTCCCCCCACCCATGAGAGCAGCCAAAAATGACAAATACTCGCTCTCCCAGGCATGACTGTTACAGCCACTAAAATGTAAAGGGAAGTTTTCTGGGTAGTTTCTCAAAGTGATTCTGCTTCCTGACATGAAGAGCTCCCATCCCACCACCCCTTTCCCCTTTCTCTCCTTCTTTGGAGCCGAACCACAGCAACCTATAGACCATGCAGCCAATGTCTGAGGGTGGTGGGCCAGAACAGTGGAAGCACTGGGGACCCTCATCCAGAAGCCCGAGCAAACCCCAAGGGCTGCCTACCTCGATACCTCCTAGGACAAGGTCGTTTACACCTTACATCGTGGATTCTGCTATTTACAGCCAAGGGCTGTAGAATCCCGAATGGACCGACGCTTCATGTATTTCCATCTGCCACACGGAGCAACACTGAGCAAGGAATTAGCCTTCTTCACCGTCATATGCCCAGTTGTTAGAGCAGAGCCTGGCACATAGTGGATCTTTGATAAGTGTTTGCTGAATAAATGAATGCCCAATAATCTTGATTGGCTCTTCTACAGGAGAAAGTTCAAAGGATTCATCTGGTATCCAAGGCTTGTCATGACCTGGTCCCCGTCTCTCTTCTGGTTTTAATCTCTTATCTTCGCATACCTGACAGCTCCAAAAAACAGTCCTCATCCCTGTCCTTCCAAACACCTGGTCTTGGTTCATCGGTGCTGTCAAAAATATCGCTGACTGGATAATTTATAAAAAACAGAAATTTATTCTTACAGTTCTTGAGGTTGAGAAGTCTGAGATCAAAGTGCCAGCAGGTTCAGTTGCCTGGAGAGGGCTGAGTCCTCCAGAGAGGGCGAGGAGTGCCCCCACTCGTGTTGCCACCTGACAGAAGGCCAAGCCAGCAGCACACCGTGGGAAGTCTTTGCAAAGGGCTCAATCCTGTTCTCAAGGGAGGAGTCCTCATGGCCTAAGAAACTCTCTTTCTTTTTTTTTTTTTTTTTTTTTTTTTTTTTTTTTTTTTAGTTTATGATAGGGAGCATGAGAGAGAGAGAGCATGCATACCCCTCACCAATGGGGCCTGGTCATGTCACAATCCTTCTTCCTCCAATTTTCTATCCCATCAAAATCTTGGGCACACACATACTCAGGAGCAGGGCCAGAACGGTAATCCTTAGATCATGTGGGACCTCGCTTCCTCTGCACAGCCTCCAACAGGGCTGACCCCCCAATCATTCTTAAAAGCTCTTTATACCGTCTCATCTGAATTTTAGAGGGGACACTTCCAAACCACAGCACACCCCTCGTGCTTTACTGATGCAGGACTTCGGCTCAGATTGTTTCTTCCAAGGAATATGCTCCTCCTCCTCCTTCGTTACACTTTTCTCTCACTCTTCAAGCTCCAGATATTTTTCTCATAGTACATTCACTGATACCTTCCAGGTATAATTATCTTTCCTTCTGCATTGCTTTCTTGCTTATGCTCTGTGTAGCTTTTACACATTTAAGCTACTTATTTCTTGTAGTGATCTCTATTAGATTATAATCTCCTTGAGGGTAGAAAAAAATGCACTCTCTTGAGGAACAAATATTAAGCTTTGCTCAGTAAGTTCCTAACACATATTCACTTGTGAGTAGGTGAATAGAAACTATTATAGTGTGAGGTCAGCAGGTGGTGCGGTGGGGAAGGCACTGGATTCCCACATGACTGGTCATGGTTTGAGTCCCGGACCTGGAGGCTTGCTTTCTCACTTTCCTTCTCTCTTTCTCTAGTGAGTGTATGCACCCTGCAGCAAAATAAAAATAATAATGACGATGATGATAAGTAAAATTAAATAAATAATTCTTTAAAAAAAATTCAAGTGAGCTCATTTGAGATTTCCATTTTAAACCTAATTTGCACCCAGAAATTGTCTTTCAGGGAAGCAAAGGTCTGAATGCATCGCAGGAGAGGAAGGACAGAAGGGAAAGA
>NW_006204841.1:437597-459650 GCF_000334495.1 Tupaia belangeri chinensis
GAGACTTGTTGGAAGTGTTAGGAGCAGCCACAGAAGCCTCTCCTCTTGCCGATGATGATTGCAAAGTTCTTAATGGAAGATGATCCCAATCAATAGAGTCAGACAGCTGATTTATGTAATGGCATCAAGCTGAAGTCGTGGTCTTTCTCCGCATCGCGCTGTGCGAGGGGAAAGGCTACTGCACCGAATACCAGGGGACTCTACAAGTAGATCTGTGGCTACTGGTCAGTGTTCATAGATATGTTCCCCCATCAGCAAGCCACAGGAGAGAGAGCTCCAGGGAGCAGCCTGCATGAAGCTGGCTGCTGAAGGCTGGCGGGGGGGGCGGGGGTGGAGCTCAGCTGCCGTTGGTGCCACTGGGCAGATACCGCAGTGAGGGGTCTGACAGCGCAGTGCTCCCGGAGCCCAGGGCCTGGCTGGGAATGAGAAGTTAGAGTGTGATCCGGGAGGTGGGCAGCACCCACCAAGGAGCTGCAAAGCCCAAGGAGAAACCTCGGGAACCAAAGGAGAGGAGGGAGCTCGAGCAGGAATCTCAGGCCAAGTGGAGCCGGAGGAAATGTCATCATTGGTGAAGGAGGACTTGGAGAAGAAACTGTTTAAGCCACTCTCGCAGAATCTGTACGAGTTTATTGAGATAGAGTTCTCGGTCCAGGACAGATACTACCTCTGCGTGTCAGGTAAACTTTCGTTTCTCTGATCATTACGAAAGGCAGATCATCCAGAGATGCTCAGAGAATAGAGGAGCATTTTTTGAGCTTATTTCTTTATACAGCAAGTGTATTTTCTTGTGATAAAAGCTTAACTAAGAATTTGGTTGTTTGAAGTGTCAAAATGAAAGAGAAAAAGACTGTATTAAGAATATTCTGGTTAATTGTCCAGAAATGAAACGGGACCTGTACTTCTCCTGACTTGATTATTCTGTCTTTGATCTTTTTTTTTTCCAATTTACTTTTCATGGCATCCAATTTTATTAGGTAAGAGCTCCTTTTAAAAAGTGCAACAGCAAGCTCTCTGTATATTTTGGAATACACGGGGAAAGTGAGTTATATAGCTCTGTTTCCGAGTACGCTGGACAACTGGAGGGTCTCCCTTTTTATTCTGGGAAAGAAACCAAATCTTAAATTTGTCTTCCAAAAGGCTTACTTAGACTTCCTGGTGGTTTATTTTGAAGAGAGAAATGTTCTTTTAAAACTATTGCACTTACAGGCAGTATGCTCACAGAAACTATGTTTTAATGGCAGAAATTAGTTCATGAAGATGGAAGTTTAAGTTCTCCAAACTATAACCAAAATGAAGAGTTTTCTTTCAGGTTTTAAAATTCCTGACAATTGTCCAAAACTCGGAATATGCTTTCACACTTGCTTCTGTAGTGCCTAACCTGTGATTCTCATGCCAAATTAACATAGGAATGTTTAATCCATTCATCGCTGGATTTAATACACAAAGGGTCTTCAGAAAGTTCATGGGCAATGCGTTTCATGAAAAAATTGTGTGTGGATTTCACGTGTTGTTCACAGCAAAAGTGGTCGATATTTTCCTATTCCATTTTCCTACAAACTTTTGGAATGCCCTCACAGAACTCTCCCTTCTCTCAATCCGTGCCTTTTAATACTTCTCAAGGGCTTAGGAGGAAAAAAATCTCAGAAACTAAACTGTTCATTGTAAACTTGGCTTTTAAAGGATAGCTCTATTTTCTGAAAACAACTTGTTATAATTCCCTTTTTGATCATTGGCTTAGGAAGACTTTCTCAAGGTGTCTACTGGGAGTACTGGAAGGGAGGTAGGGGCATCTTTAAAGGAAGTGCTAAGAATTCTTTCAAGTTCTATCTTTTTCATTTCTAATGACACAGTAATATTTGCCCAATAATAAGAGTAGTGCCATTTATCTAACTTGCTACCTTGACGATTTTGCTTTATAAATACAAAGTGTGGGGACTTGACAGATCAACGGTTTAATAAATGCAAATTACCCAGGACAAAGAAAGGAATTAAGCTGTAGAAAAAGGTCGGTTAAAACAATTTCAAAAAACTATATTATATCCTAACCTTCAAATCACTATATCCAAAGTATCTTTTCTCAATATATTAGAGATGTTTATTCCAGCATTAAAATGTAATAGTTTTAATCTTATTGCGATTCTTACTTTATAAAGCTAACTTCTCATTGAGTAACAATAGTATATAAGTAATTTTTTTGAAAAACTTATACATTTAAAATCATTATAATAACATATACCTAATTTGTCAAATATAGCTTAGCTCCTCTCTCCAAATTACAAAACTATATATTTAACTAAACTTGTTCGATCTGACATTTTTGGAAAAGTCTCATAGAATTAAATGTTGAGGAGTGACTCCATGACTTTATCTGTAGGAGTGAACAAAACACAAGGTCTCACAGAGGCAGAAGAGAAGACAATATTGTGATGATCCGGATACGAGTTTCCATTATATGCCATATCGGATCACTAACTTTTCATGACTCTCTTACATAGCGCATCCATCAGCTTGAGAGCACGTGCCCCAAATTTAACACCTTTTTGTGACAATTGCACATCCACTTTGACAGAACAGTAATTTGTTTGTTTATAATTGTCAGAGGCTATACTAGCTTACCAGAGAACAAGAGAGAGAGGTGGGAAAGAGAGACACTGGGGTGCGGTCACACTGCAATCGCTCCTCCTCCATTTCCCCACCCTGTCAGGATTTGGGACACGCACACACACATGCCTGGCACGTTTCTCAAGCCTCTAGGATCAATGTTCAAACTCTGGTTGGCCATGTGAGATCGGGCTCCCTTAACCGCTAGGTCTGAGAAAACAGTAATAGAAAATAAGTGCTACTTGACCATCATGAATCTTTGAACATGTTTTCCTCAAACAGATCACATCATCATTGTGGAGGCAGAGAACTCCATACGTAGAAGGCTGGCCACCTTCACAGGGGAGAGGCACATCGTTACAATTTCCCTCCTTATACCCTGTAATCCTGCAGTTCTGTATTCACATCATATACTCATGGGTCCAGAGAAGCGAAATCCCATCATGTTTGTTTTTTTTTTTAATCAAAACAACTATGCTTAGATAGGATTAAAATTTCTATTTATCTGGCCAGAGTTTGTCTTTTGCAGGGGTCTCACAACCAGACGATTGTGATTTACTGCTAAATCTTGAGGTTTACCTAGTCAATGTCAAAAGCAGACAGCATCAACTCAACTTCCTGTCTGCAGTTTGCTAGGACATCCACTGGGGACTTCCTGGGACTTCCTGGGACTTCCTCCCTTTCTCAGGATTCTCATGGTCCTTTATCCCTGGTACGAGCTCCCCCAGCCTACGTCATTATCACTGGCAATTAAAGCAGAGTTTTCTTTTCTTTTTTTGGAGAGGTTTTTGCTATAGGGCGCGTGCACTCACCAGAAAGACAAAGACAGAGAGAGTCAGAGAGACAGAAAGCTAGAAATCATCCCTCAGGGGGGATGGCCACACTGCAATCTCTTCTCCTCCATTCTCTTGAGATCTTGGGCACACACGCACACATGCCCAGTGTGAATTGAAGCCACAGTGTCCGGGACTCAAACCGTGGTTGGCTACATGAGAGTCCAGCGACATAGCCATTACGCTAACTGCTAGTCTCTAAAGCAGAGTTTTCTAATGAAGAGGGAGGAGCTCCCCTGCGTGCAGGCACTAGGAAGGGCTGTCACACGTGCAGTGGTGAGGGTGTACGTGAACGAGAAAACTTCTCAAAGACTAGAAATGGCATGTAAGGCACTGGGCGGAGCGGCGTGGGAAATAGCTGGCTATGGTGGAACGGTCCTTGGAATGCTTGGAATCAGACAGCTCTGGTAGGAAACCTGGCCCTGCTTTCCGCACCTCCCAGCTGTGAAACTTGGACAAGACAATTAAGCCTCTCTAGCCTCAGAGTTGATACCCCTGAAACAGAACACAAAACAAAACAAAAACAAAAACAAAACAACAAAAAAACCCTCTATCTGCACACAGTGCTCCCCTATTAAGTTTTTACTAGAGGGAAAAAAAAAAGTTATATTTCAAGTAAATAAAAAGTAAGGTTATGTTTTTAATATATACAGGGAAATATATTTATAATTAAACTTAAAACTATAAGTTTTTATATTCAGTACCTAATGAAGAATTGATACATTATATATTATATACATTTTTAATTACATGTATGTCCAGAGAGAGATTATTAAGTAGCTTTAGAATAACATTTCCCATTCATATCCCATTCAGATGTGAATTTGAAAATAAATTATATTTGCTAGAATTATCATAATATCATGTATAAATTCTCTCTGTATATTACTTTTTGATACCAAAACAGAACTTCTCCTCTTTAAGCCAAAGAGCCTAACAGTTGTGTCAAATCATTTGTACTGGGGAGGTCAGCAGTAACAGTGTTAACACTGTACACAGTAACAGTGTACGATAGAGTGAGTGAGCCCAACCTGGTGGCATCAGTAGCAAACTGATAGCAAGGCTGGAAGCCACATGGCCAACCACGGGTTCAGATACCTGGCTCAGCCTGAAAGATGCTGATCAGCTGGAGAGCTGGGGAAAAGGGAGCATGGTGTCACGAGACCCTGTGGCGGGTACTTCTCTCTCTTGTTCTTCCTCTCTTCTTCTCTCTCATCCACATACACTATCATGAGTAAAATAAATACCTTAAGAACAATAAGAACACGTTAACAAAAAAAGAGGGCGCTAAAAGTAATTTAAAAGGGTCCATTTGAACCACTGCAGCTAAATTTGTTAATTCACAATATCTTAATGACAGTACAAACATTATGTTTTCTTTTGTTAAATTTTCATATCCATGAATAATAACATTGTCTGGGGAGAAGTTCATTAATTTTTCAACTTTAAATTGAGAACAAATTATCCTAACGCTTAGTTTTTTGTTAGAATAAAATGAGGAGTTAGGACCAGCAGGTGGCATGGTGGTTAAGGCACTGGACATGCCCCCATGGCTGACCATGGTTCAAGTCCTGGACCTGGTAGCTTGCTTTCTCACTTTCCCCTCTCTGTGTATGTCTTTCTCTGGTCAAATTAAAATAACTTAATGAATAAATAAAATAAAATTTAAAAATGATTCTTTTTTAAAAAATGAGGAGTAATGCTTTGAAAAGTTTTCATATAATTAATGATATTGTTAATAATGGTAAAATAATGGCCACATAGGCCAAAGTATATCCAAAAAGCTATGCATATATTCTGAACGAGAGTTGAGCATTCTTTGTAGGCCAATTCCTTTTTATTTTCCAAGTTGCAGATTTATTGAAGGATATTTTCATGTGTAATAACTTAACATCTTTCTTTTCAGAATCTCTAACATTTCCCTTAATAAATATTAACACACTGGATTTCATGACAACATAGGAGCCTTGTGTTCAAAAAGAGAACACACTGGAGACATTTTAATTCCACTGTAGTTATTCTCATATTTTAAAATAGGAAAAGAAGAAATACAGGATCAAATTTGCAAAGGGATATTTACTAAAAATAAAATGCATATAGCAAAACTTAGTTAAGATAAGGATTGTGAAATGGGGAACAAACTTGGAATATCAAAGTAGATTTTAATACTTTAAAATCGTTATTAATCTTTTTAAAGTAAAATATAACTCCACTTTATTATTTTTGCTGAAGTCTCTCTCTCTCCCTCTCTCTCTCTCACACACACACATATGCGTGCATGCAGTGCATTTGTGGACTATCACTAACTGTCATTGGAAGAATCTAAAGGAAATATTCCAACTCTTCCAACCAGAGTAAACATCGGCTGGGACCATAATATGGAAACAGTGAAGCTCCATCTGGGTCCTCTGGTTATGTGACACTTATGGTGACTTACTGTTTTGGTTCTAAAGGGGTCAGTGGTTTGGCTTTAAAGTGGAATATTGTTCTTATCTCTAAATCGACAAGCCGTGAGATCGTCATCAGTTTTTCCTGAGACAGATTTTCCCAGTGGCGAATCTGCGTCTTCAGAGACACAGTGTGGAACTCCCGCCACATCATTCATAAAGTGAGGACTTTACAGCAGAGCTTCAAACGGGGAAATATTTTAAACGTGCATTATTAAGATATTAAGGGGGCTGTCAGGTGGCATGTTGGTTAAAGGGCACAGGACACCCACATGGCAGATTGAGTTTCAGACCTGGCGACTTGCTTTCTCACTTTCCCTCCTTCTCTTTCACTCTGTTCATCTCTGGTAAAGTTAAATACAATATTTTTTAATTCTCTGTCTCTCTGTCTCTTTATATATATATATATATAAATAAATGATGGGGGCCAGCAGGTGGCATGGTGGTCAAGGCGCTGGACTCCCACATGGCCGACCACGATTCCAGTCCCAGACCTGGTGGCTTGCTTTCTCACTTTCCCTCTCACTCTGGTCAAATTAAAAAGTAATAATAATAAATAAAATTAAATAAACACTTCCTTTTGGGGGTAGTTGGGTTTTATTTATTTATTTATTTTTACATTTTTCCACAAGCATTTACTTTACATACCAAAAAATTTTAATTCATTCTCCAAAGTTCTTGAGAGTTAATAAACAACTTTCAAAATTTCAAAATTCTGAATTTTAAAGATAATGTTCAAAATAGTTCTTATAATTTTGTTTGTGACTCTATAACAACAGAAACAGTATGGTTTTAAATATTTTTGAGAAAATATTTACACGTCAACTACTCAAATTGTTGAAAAGCAAATGCCCAGCACACTAGTCACACATAAGCCTTCTCAGTTCAGCCCTGCCTACCAGGTATTCTGTGATACACCAGCTGCTAGCAAAGAGCAGTCTCTTTTTCTTCCTTCAAAGTCTTTCTCAAGATAATCCTCTGGTGTGGTTGCTCTTTTGCAATCTCTACTGATTACAATGCTGGGCTGGGAAAGTCCAGGTTATTTTATGTTATAAATTCTTTCATATATCTTCTCTAATCCTCTCTGCCAGGCTGAACTATTTACGGTGCTAGGCCATCTTTCTAAGAGCTTCTGTTGGCTTACTTGAGATCCATCTTAGTTCCATAGTTTTCTGATTAATTCCAGTCAAAGCCCTGTCCAATAATAAGTATTTCCAATTTCTGAATCAATGCAAAAAGCATTATTGAACTTATGCAAATAACCCTTCTGTCACAACATAAGAATATTCCCAAATGTTTTCCAATTCCAGAGAGGTCAGGAAGGAAGAAAAGTGTATGTTTCTATTTAAAGAAACAAACAAGAAAAATATTTTAACATATTGCTGAATCTATCAACAACTCAAAAGAAAGTAAACTGTGTAAATAAGGAAAACACAGCATAGTAAAAAAAAAATCAGTAATGTTTTACTCAGAAGTCATAAAATTCTATTTCGCCAATTCAGTCTTATGTTCAAACTCTCTTCTGTTGAATAGAATAAATACTTCTTTCAAAAACAGATGTTACTAATGACGGGACAAGGCATTTGTAAGGCACCTACTGAGTGCCACTCATATGCCTTATTCCTTTTTTTAAATTTTTTATTTGTTTTTATTCATGATAGAGACTGCATGCACCTAAGAGACAAATGAAAAGAGAGAGAGAAGCACCCTTGTGAGACCTCATCACACTACCATCCCTTTTCTGTAGCTCTCCAACTCAGCAAGATCTTAGACATGCGTACACCCACTCAGTGATCCCCTAAACTGGGGATCGAACTATTGGTCAGCCACGTGGCTTCCAGTGCTGCAGTTCACTTTGCTACAACTGTGCCACCAGGTTTGGCCCCTTATTTCTTTTCATCTTCATGACAACCTTATAAGACAGATGAAATTCTGTCTTGCAGACAAGGAAACTATTGGTCTAGAGGAGTTAGGTAAGCAGCCTAGGGTGGCAGGTAGTAAATCTCATTCTAAGCTCCAAGTTCTTTCCTCTTTGCCACATATTTTTCTAATCGGTAGCGATGGCCACATTGTCAACACGCGCCAGGCACTGCAGTAAGTACGTCCCATATAGTATCCGACTTGCCACTTCTCCTGGAGGGTAAAATCGAGGCTTACAGTGGCTAAATAAATTGCCCAAGATCAACAACTGGTAAGTGACAAGTTGAGGCTCTAAATCCCAGTCTACTTCTGCCTAATCATCATGCTAAATTGCTTCTGGTGGGTGCGCTGAGAACATCGTTTATTTACTTAAAGCATTTCTGTACAACATACCTATAAGCTACCAGTTTTCCTCTATTCTGCCAAAGTATATTCAATCAATTGGCTAATCTTTCTATTTAGTGTCATGAATAAAAGTGACTATTTTACAATGGGAATGGACACATTTTTTTAGTTCCCTGTGGATGTGTGTGCTCACTGGAGGGAGACAGAAAAGGAGAAAGAGTCCCCTCACCAATGGGGCGTGGTCACACCACAAGCCCTTCTCCACTTCTCCATCCTGTCAGGATTTGGGACATGCATGCACCCAGAATGTTTTTCAAGCTGCCAGGGCTGAGATTCAAACTGTGGTTGGCCATGTGGGATCTGGCTCCCCTAACCATTAGGCCACAGGACTGGTCTGAGGCAGTTATTAATGACAACATTGATTTTATAATTAAAAATGCAGGGACCAGCAGGTGGCATAGTGTTTGAAGTGCTGGACTCCCACATGGCTGACTGTGCTTCAAGTCCCAGACCTGGTGGCTTGCTTTCTCATTTTTCCTTTCTCTCTTTCTCGTGTTTTTCTCTGGTGAGCACACATGTCCTATGGCAAACTTAACAAATAATCATAAAATTAAATGCATTATTTTTTTTAAGTTAAAAAAAGTGTAAATAGATGATCAGGATGACGTGAAGATTGTAATTCTGTAAGCACAAATAGTAAAACGGGAGCAGATTAATGCTGAAATTCCTCGGGCCCACAAACAGAACTCGTTAAATCATGATTACCTCACCGCCCTCTGAAACCAGCTCTCCAACATTTTAACTACATAAACACATTTCTGTTTTAAGACAACGTGCTGCGTCTCCACTTTGCACTGTGTTAATGTGGGCATGGTCATTTAATTGTAGCTGGCAGTGGAGCTTGAGGATGGAAATTAGGGATTGGGTCCACTCCAGCCTGATAAACTGGTTTTGGCTCTTGGCTGAAGATGGTTCTTGGAGCCTCGTTGGCTCCAAAGGAGCTATTTTGTCAAATGAAGGAGGCTGCTCTGTCTCTGTGCTGCGTCCTTCTGTCAGCAGGTTTGTTTCCTTAGTTTGCTGTTCGCGGGTCAGTGGCCTTTACTGTTTGATGATCAGCAGATCCCACTTCTGAACATCTCATCTCTCCATTCCCTTCCCCAGCCCCTCTGTTATTAGAACAGCCCCAAACAAGTTTCTAAAATGTGAAGCTCAGAATTAAAGTCCTCTAGTGACATTGACCAGGCACACACACACACACACAGCTTTTAGAATAGTATTTGAACTCCTTAGCCTGGTATTCCAGACTCTTCAG
The DNA here is from genome assembly GCF_000334495.1 of Tupaia belangeri chinensis. Lineage (NCBI taxonomy): Eukaryota > Metazoa > Chordata > Mammalia > Scandentia > Tupaiidae > Tupaia > Tupaia belangeri. The sequence goes on from NW_006204841.1 coordinate 447,056, forward strand.
AAACTAACTCCTCCCTAGTTGCTTCCTACCTCCTGTCCACCCTCACTCCTCATGCCAACTTTACCCAGTACGGTTATGACTCAAAACTGTCAAGAATTTCTCCCTTTTTTAAATAATTATTTCATTTAGTATTTGTTGTTATTATTATTTTTTCAGTTCAACCAGGGAGAGACAGACAGAGAGAGAGAGAGAAAGAGAAAGTAAGCTGCCAGGTCCAGGACTTGAACTGTAGTGAGCCATGTGAAAGTTCAGCACCTTAACCACCATGCCACATGCCAGCCCCTCTTCCTTTCTCTCTTTTGTTCTTTATTTCTCTTTATCTTTAAGAATTTTTTTGTTTTTGTTGCTTATTTATTTTTGAGAGAGATATTTTTACTGTAGGGTGCATGCACTTGCAAGAGAGACAGAAAGTGATGGCCCTGCTGCAATCCCTTCTCCTCTATTCTCTTGGGATTTGAGGTACGCATGCGCACACAACTGGCATGAGTTTTAAGCTGCCATGTCTGAAACTCGAACCATGGTTCACTACATGGGAGTCCAGAGTCCATTATGCCACCTGCTGGTCTCAATTTTATTTATTATTATTTTTTAATTTGACCAGAGAGAGAGAGACAGAAAGTGAGAAAGCAAGCTGCCATGTCTGGGACTCAAACTGTGGTCAGCCAGGTGGGAGTCCAATGCCTTAACCACCATGCCACCTGCCAGCCCCAGAGTCTAGAATTTCATGCCTCTGTACATATGCTTTTCTAGAACTCTTTTTGTCCCTTTGTTTACTCTGCAAACTCTTCCTGCTCTGTACAGCTCAGATGAGCTCCCTCCCTGCCCACCACTCAGAGGATGATGTCCCTCCTCAGTGGTCCTGGGCCCTCCTGTTCGGGCCTCTCACTTGGGAGTCCCCTCTCAGGGCACTCATGTATGTATCAATTTAGTGAAATAGACTAGTGTGTCTACACTCAACTAGCTGGAGGGCTGGACAGTGGTGCAATGGTAAAACACAATGCTCTGGGAGGCTGATTCGTGTGAGAAGGTCCCGAGTTTGTACCTAGAGACCTCCCTGAGTGCCGGGCACACACCTACCCTTGGGCTGGGACTGGAGCTGGGGGTGGATTGCAGTGTGAAGACCCTGTTGAAAGTGCTCTCTCTCTCCCTCTCTCTCTCTCTCTGTCTCACTCATAAAATAAATAAATAAATAAACTTTAATAAATAGCTGGTTATCATAACATGTAGATGAAGCCATGGGGTTTGCTACCTGAAAATCTCATTTTCATGCAGGATCCAGTTATTTCTCTATCTCTCCCACTCCCATTACCTCCACCCCCCTGCATAGCTCATGAGACAGCTAGTTGGAGCGCAGATGTAGTCCTTAGGCTGAGGCAGAGCTTTGGTCTGGCAGACTCCACTGCCTCATGGCGGGGGAGCTGCCTCCCAGAGCTTGTCTTAAGTGTGACAAAATCGATTCAGCCTCCATGTCAGCGCCTCTGCCTAAAAACTTGCCTTCTAATCCTTTCTTTGTCTGGAAATTACCATCTAGACTAGTAAACCTGGACCTTTTCTAGGGCTAGAGAAATATACACAGGCAGAAGCCTACCAACTTTTGCCCAATGTCAAGAAGATCAAAGACTTGGAAGTGGTTCATTGACGGAGTTAGGATCCCAGCCACAGGGGCACAGTGGTAATGCCATGCTCTGAATGCTAGAAGCCATATGGAAAATCAGGGTCCAGTTCCCAAGCTGACGTGTACACACTGGGCCCATATGGGTCCATGACTGTCTGACTGAAAGACTGGGGAGAAGAGATTGTGACATGGCATGCTGTTGACAATGCGATGTTCTCTCACTGTCTCTTTTTCTATCTTCTCTCTTGAAAGAAAGAAACAGAACAAAACGTACCTGCTTAATGTCTTCTCCAGGATATGTCCTTCAACCACCATCCCAAATTTCCAGAACATGCGGTCTAAATCATAGCCTTCTGTCTCCCTTCCTATCACCTCTTTAATCTTACTAAGCCAACCGATTGGCCCCCAGTATGCACTCAGTATCATCCCGTGAAACCACCCTCTGCAAGATGTCTTTTCCCTCACTATTCTAGGGAAACTGCCCTCATGGAGTGAACTGGTGGTCTCCCCCAAGTCCTAGTAAGGCCAGGACTGAACTCTGCTTTACCCAACAAAGTGAGTTCATGGATTGTCTCCAAACCCCGGAAACATACATAACTAGGAGGCCATGCCAGCGTGGTGCTCCAGCCCCTTGATGCCTATCTCATCACACTGCTGGGCCTGTCCCTTTTCTGAGGCCCCTCTTTGGGTCTCTTTGGTGGCACCTCTTACTTCTCCACTTTGTCTTGTCTCTTTCTTCTGTTCTTTTCTCTGTAAATCTTGTCCTGGAAACTTCTCCACATCTCTAAATCCCAAATAAATATCTCCATGTCTGAACTATAAGCTTCCATTTCCTTCTCTTCTGAGATAATCTGTGGATTCTTCATCTCTTTGTCAAAAGCAAAACTCATTATTCCCCCCAACCAGCTCCCCCTCCATACTTTCCTGTTTGGGTTTGCACCCACTGTTTGGATTCCAGCCATCGTTATTTCCATCTGGTGTTGTCACCTGGATTTACCCTTCTACTTCCGTGACCCACATGGGAAATATGGGTTACAGCAACAGCCTCTTAAACAAACGAGAAACTTTCACAGTCACCGTAAGCCAGGCACCATCCTAAGTCCTTTACATATGCCACCTACTTTCTTACACTCGTGAGTTTGTGTCACTTGGTGTCCACTTTACAGCCTGAGAAACTCGGGTCTAATCTCGAGATTAAGTGACTTACCCAGACCGTGCTGTCAGGTGGGGTGCCGTGATTGGCCTCCAGAACATCAAATGCCTTTCCAGCGGGGCTCGTTCGACAGCTCCATCTCAGATTCTATTTCCTCAGCCATTTCTCCCTTAACTATTGCAATGCTCTCCCTCCTCAGAACTGTTGAACACGTAGCCTGTCTGACATTATTAGCCATGTATCTGTTGCTGTGATAATCTTGTAATATATTGCTTTGTATCTATATAACTAGAGGGCATTGCAGCGTGATACTTTCTAAAACTCAGAGTTTTCCTCCAAAGCAAATTCTTGGTTCACTTTTAGAAGACAGAACCAGTTTACAACTATCTAAACATCCATCTTGAAAAAAACTTTTAGGGGCCAAGACGTGGCATGGTGGTTTAGGCACTGGACTCCTACATGGTCAATCATGATTTGAGTTCTGGACCCGGTGGCTTAAAAATCATGCTGGGCGTGTGTGTGAGTGAGTGTGTGTGTGTGTGTGCATGTATCCAAAATCTTGAGAATGGAGGAGAAAGGATTTTGCTGTGGCCGTCCCCCTTGGGAGGTGAGTTCTTGCTTTCCCTCTCTCTGTCTCTCTCTCTCTGGTGAGTGCACATGCTCTGTGGCAAAAACCTAAAATATATATATATATATATATATATAAATTTTTAAAAATTAAAAATTAAGGCTGGTCCCATGGCCTAGTTAAAGGCACTGGAACCCACCCTCTCTCCCTGTATCTCTGTCTTTCTCTGGCAAGTGCACCCTCTGGCAAAATTAAAAGAAGGGAGAAAGAAAACAAGAAGAAAAAAAGAAACAAAGAGAAAGAAAGTAAGCCAGACAAGAAAGAAAGAGCTAGTCATGCAATCCCTTCTTGCCCTCATTTCGTGTACTATCGAATGGCACTCATGTATGCTGGGCTTATCTCCTCAACCAAACTATAAATTTCTAGAGGGCAAGAACCAGGTCTCTTGTCTGTGTCATCAATAATCTATTAAACAAATACACAGTAAACTCTCGTTTGTTAACTCGTTGAAAATTTTCAACTCCAGAGCTCGATACCTGAATGTTGATTCTTCCAACATGCTTAAATGAGAACAAAGATGACTTTAAGAACAAATTTATCTCCTTATGTTATTCACATAACATAAGCAAAACTTTTCCCATGTTTTTCAAACCATAGTACTAAAACGTTTTGTGTCAGTGGCACATTTGAATACTAGAATTTGAGAGCTATCCTGGAGAGGATTCCCAAAGTTCAAACAGGCCCAGCCAGTGGCATGTCAGTAACACAAAGCTCTGTGATGCTAGACCCACATGGGAAGGCACCAGGTTTGCATCTAGGGCTCCCCTGTACATGCTGGACATGCCCACATGCTCATGACCTAAAGTGGCTGAAGCTGGGGATGGATCACAGCATGAAGGCCCTGTTGAGGGTGCCTGTCTCTCCTCCTCCTCTTTCTCTCGCTTTTTCTCTAATGGAAGAAATAAATAAATTTATTTTGCAAAACTCGGTGCAACCTAGATGGTGCAATCCATAGTGTACAGAACTGCAGCGTTGGAAGCCGCATGGCCCGGGGACCTGCAGGATCAGATCCCCAAGTTGGCCTTGAAAACACGTTGGATGGATGGATGGACACCCAAGATCCCAGCGAGCTGGCAAGCTGGAGAGCTGAGGAAAAGTGATGGCTGCGTCAAGACTCTGTCAAAGGGGTCTTTCTCGCGCATACACACACTCTCTATCAAAAAAAAAAAAAATCTCAAATAATACCAAACACGTTGACAGTAGCTGGGATGCCAGCATTTCCACATTATAAATCTCCCAGCTCCTGCAGTATTTTCTCAGTCCCTCTTCATCATGGGCTGCGGTGTGAGGAACACCATCAACTTTCCCAACCTCAAACCCTTCCACTGTCATAAGTTAACATTCCAACTTGTTCTGGTAAACGGTTTGGCTCTGACTCTACGCTAATGCTAAGCCTCTTACTTCCCAAACTGAACCCCATTTCCCACCACAAAACTCAGTGCTCAAAGAATGTAGCTCGATCTTCTATCTGACAGACTTACTTGGGCAATATGTAGCCCCATTGTCACAAACAGAAAATTAACACCTTGAGCAAAGTTGGGGGCACACTTGTGAAGGTTCAGATATACCAGGGTTCAAAACTCAAGACAGGTTCTAAGTCATTATTTAAAAAGAAGATGCGGGGGGCATGGTGGTTGGGGGCGATGCACTTCCACAGGGCCAACTGCAATTCAAGTCCTGGACTTGGTGGCTTGGTGTCTCACTTTCCCCCTCTCTTTTTCTCTCTCATTCTGTCCCTCTCTGGTCAAATTAAAATAAATAAATAAATAAAGTTAAATAAAATAATAACTTAAAAAGGGGGGATACATAAATAAATATTGGAAAGAGAGACTTGAATAATGTATTATCTTCTCAGAGCTTGGATCAACTAAGTGGTTTATTTTCCTTCTACAGTGACCAAAAATGAAGAAGTAAAAATAATTATGGTGAAACACTACAGAATAGGTTTAGATGAAAAATACGAAGTAACAAAAAAGTGGTCTTTGAATGATCTGCAGATGATTGACGGAAAAGAAGCAGATACTGTAAGTGTTACATTTTTCCAGGGAGATTGGGATCAATATGCTGGAGACCTTTATGCTCAATATCATATCCTACGTCATGTATTCTTGGCATGTAGTAAGTGTTATGATGACATTATATTGTTCTTAAGTGGTATGGTTTAATCTGCTGAGATGATCTACTGGCTTTTGTGTTCTGTTTTTATGAGTTTAAATAGGAATTTTGTCTATTAAATTTAAAAGCATCTTTCCCAAGGGCCTCTTAACAGGTTAAACACAACCTACCAGTCAATTCTGAAATGTTAACTGCCATTTTCCCAAACATACGATGTTTCCACCACCACTCTCTCCTCACCTCTGTTTCCTCTATAAGACTTGTGAATTCTTTCCCTCGTGTTCAAATTTTACGGTCAGTCAGCCCACTTTATCCTCTAGAAGAATCAGATCACTCAGATCACTTTGGAAATCCTATAGTTTTACTGTTTAGAGGGAGAAAACATGGATATTCCAATCTCTTCTCTTGTTCGCCTGACAAATGGTTTTCTCTGTGTCTTTGAACTCTGCTGCTGGTGGAGAACTCATCCCCGCCTTGAACTTTTTTTTTTTTTTTTGGAGAGGTTTTTGCTATAGGGTGCATGCGCTCGCCAGAAGGACAGAGAGAGACAGAGAGACAAAAAGCGAGAAATCATCCCCCAGGGGGATGACCACGCCGCAATCCCTTCCCCTCCATTCTCCTCGCGGGATCTTGGGCACGCACACACACACGCCCGGTGTGAGTTTAAGCCACTGTGTCCAGGACTTGAACCGCGGTCGACTACATGGGAGTCCAGCGACACAGCCATTACACTAACCGCCGGTCCCTCCCTGCCTTGAACTTTATACATCCCCAAAGTTTACGTACTGACTCCTGGGGCTTAGAACGCTCATCTCTGCCCCCATTCCCAGGCTTCCCATTGGGTAATATCCATTCATGACTCCCCACCCCCACACACGTTCATCGTGGACGTAAATGTATTATAGCCACGATCCTGCCCACTGCAACCATTGGATTACTCTGTACACCCTCTGGATGAAAGGCTCCTTAAATACTGGAACCACGATTTTTCATCGTTTATCATAGCCTTCTGCCTGAAAGATACTAGGCCATCAATACGTATTTGTGGTGTTATTGTTGGATGAATTAGAACCCAAATTCATTTATTCTTTTTTTTTTTAATGTAAGAGAGAGAGAGAGAGACTGCAAGATAGAGATAGGTACTTTTTAAACATTTATTTATTTATTTATTTGATTGGAGAAGGGATTACGGCATGACCATCCTCCCAGGGGAGTGATTTTTCACTTTCCCTCTCATCGTCTCTGTCTCTCTCTCTCTCCAGCAAGCATATGTGCCCTAAGACAAAAACTTCTCAAATATATATACACACACATACATACACATATAATATACATGCATATATAAGATAGATAGATAGATAGATAGATAGATAGATAGATAGATAGATAATTTGTTGTGATTTTCAGGCTACTGGGTCCAGAACTCAAACCTCAGTCAGTCATGTGAAAATCCAATGCTTTAAACACCACAGCCCCTGCTGACGTGAGATAGATACTTCTGATGGGTCTCTCTGTGTCAAGATCCTCCTGCCCCAGCCTGTCAATCAGCCAGGATTACAAGCTTGCACTTCACCAAGTGTGTTAACGCCATTCTAAGGACCAAACTCAGACCTGCTGTACAGCTTCCAGCCTCCCATGCAGCAGCACTACCTGTGAGCTGGGCTTTGTTTATTCTTAATCCTAATAAAAGCCGTATTCTTATTTTGGCCTATTGTTCTAACCTATTAAATCTTCTACTATCTTGTTTTTTAAATATCACTATAGTATGTAAAGATTTAACAAGCATGGGACCAGCAGATGGCATAATGGTTATGTCACTGGACTCCCACATGGTTGACCACAGTTCAAGTCCTGGATCGGACAGCTTAATTTCATGCTGGACACATGTGTATACATGCCCAAGATCCCACGAGGAGAATGGAGGAGGAGGGATTGAAGCATGGCCATCCCCCTTTGGGGGTGATTTCTTGCTTTCCGTCACTCTGTCTCTCTGTCTTTCTGGAGAGCGCATGGTTCCCTATAGCAAAAACCTCCCTTTAAAATTTTTAATTAATTAATTAAAACTTTTTAGAAAAGATTTAACAAGCACAACCTCCAGGACCTCATCCAAGTCAGTAATAAAACTGAAGAGGCAGCCAGGTCGCCAAGTACATGCCTCCGATAATCAATGGCTCTAATTTCTGTTTCCATTAGCACTGTCACTTGCTAGCTCCTACACTCACTAAACTCTCACAAGGTGCCAAGAGCCAAGCCAAGTCTCTTCCATAGAGAATTTCGCAGAATCACCACAAAATCTCATGAACTAGGTCTTATTTTTATTTCCATTTGTAGATAAACAAAATGAGACTTAAAGAGATAAATTGACTTGTCCAGGGTCACAACAATTAAGAGGTAATGCTAGACTTTCTCCACAAATTATTAATTTGCCTTCTTCGCACTGACAGTTTAACACCTGTACGTATTCATTCATCTTCACTCATTCTTTCATTCACTGAAGATTTATGGTATACAGGTCATGCTAGTTTTTAAGGGTACAATGGAGAATCAGCCATAGGCCCTTCATTCTACCATAATTAATTAACCAGCTCATCTAAATATCTAAATTTTGTTCTTTATGAGAATCTATTGCTGTGACTTACCACCTAGGAATCCTATTTTTCAGAGAGATTTTTGCCATAGTGTGCATGTGCTCACCAGATAGACAGAGAAAGAGACAGAAGCAAGAAATCATCCCCAGAGGGGGGACAACCATGCTGTAATCCCTACTTCCCCATTCTCCTATCAGGATTTTGGGCATGCACATACACATATTTGGCGTGTTTTTGTTGTTGTTGTTGTTTTTAAAGAATTATTTTATTTAACTTTCTTTCTTTCTTTCTTACTTTTAATTTGACCAGAGAGGGACAGAGAGAGGGAGGGAAAGTGAGAAAGCAAGCTGCCAGATGTGGGAGTCCAGCACCCCACCATGCCAATTGCTGGCCCCAACCAGCATGAGTTTTAAGCTGCTGGGTCTGGTACTCAAACTGGAGTCCAGCAACACAACCATCAAACCATCTGCTGGTCCCAGAGTCCTAGTTTTTACATTTTGTGTGTTAGGCATGATTTCTTGATGCAAGAATGCTGGGTTTCATTGCTTTATTTCTTAAATGCTCATACATTTTTCTGACAATATATTCTTCCTAAATGTTTGACATTTTGAAAATGACTAAAAACATTTTTACATATCCATATGATAGCATATTATGGAACCATCACAAAACATGTTTCCAAAAGAATACTTCAGAACAGAATCGTTCACCATTTAATACATATTTTAAAATCCAGCTGAATACAGAACTTTTTAGACAAATGATCATGTCAATTTTATACTTCAGTCTATCACATTAATGACATCTGAATCTTGGGACCAGCAGATGGCATGATGGTTACGTCACTGGACTCCCACATGGCCAAACACAGTTTAAGCCCTGGACCTGGAGGCTTGAAACGCATGCCATGCACGTGTGTGTGCATGCCCAAAATCTCAAAAGGAGAGTGAAGAAGAAGGGATTGTGGTATGGCCATCCCCTCCTGGGTAGGGAATGATTTCTCGCTTTCTGTCTCTCTGTCTCTCCGGCGAGGGCATGTGCCTTATAGCAAAAAACTCCCCCCCAAAATATCTTTTAATACAAAAAATACATGCAAGTATGCATATGTGTATATTGTACATATAAAATAATCCAGCACTTTAATGATAGCTGCTTCCATGCGATGAGATTAGAGTTTGCAGTTCATAATTTCTTCTTTATACTTTTTTTTTTCTTTTTTTGGAGAGGTTTTTGTTATAGGGTGCATGCACTTGCCAGACAGACAGAGAGCGACAAAGAGACAGAAAGCGAGAAATCACCCCCCAGGGGGGATGGCCACACCGCAATCCCTTCTCCTCCATTCTCCTCTAGGGATCTTGGGCACGCACACACACGCACGCGCCCGTAGTGAGTTTAAGCCACTGGGTCCGGGACGCAAACCACGGTCAACCACATAGGAGTCCAGCGACATAGCCATTACGCTAACTGCTGGTCCCCCTTTTTGGTACTTGACAAATGTCTATACTACATTGAGCTTTATCAGAAATCCTTACCAAGTTCACTAACCTGTCATTTTAGGAATTAGCCATTCCCTGTCATTTTTCGCCAATTTTATTGATGTCATCCCTTTGTTCTACAATGGGGTCAGTGCTTGGGGTTGTAGCTACCAGGCCTGGCAATTGGGCTCTTTGAAGCAAGTATCTGTGCTCTCTTTTTTCTTTCTTAGAAAGATTTGCTATAGGGCACATGCACTTGCCAGACAGAGAGAAAGTGAGAAATCACTCTCCTGGTGGGGATGGCCACGCTGCGATTCCTTCTTCTCCATTCTCCTCTTGGGACTTTTGGGCACACACACACTTGCACCCCATGTGAGTTTCAAGCCACCGGGTCTAGGACTCTAGCTAGTAGCAGTTGGCCATGTGGGAGTCCAGTGCCATAACCACTTTGCCACAAGCTGGCCCCTGTACCCTTTTTCATCACCTTTCTTGACCTTCAATTTCATCCCAACATTGTCGATGTTTCCCTTTTCAACGATCGTGAACTAGATAGAAGAGAGAAGTTGAGGCCTGACTGTGGTACGGTTGTGCTAGCAGAGGCTGTTGATCTGGAGGCCAAGCCATGTGGGAGGCCTAGACTTGATTCCCAGACCACCCGAAAAAGCCAGGTGCATGACTATAGTCCCAGCCACTCAGGAGACTGAGGCAGGAGGAAAGTGGTAAAAACCTGTCTGAAAAAGAGAAAGAGAGAGAGAAGTTAAATAGTTCCGTTTTCCTCATCACTTTAAGAGCTAAAATATTAACTTGCCAGGAAAAAAAAATTAAAAAAAAAAAACCTATAATATCCAAAGGGGAATTCTTTCAACGATTTCTTTTCTGTGGATGAAGTGAAAATATCCTGGCCATTCTGGGAATTTCCATTTTCCTCTCTCTTGGAATTGGGTCCTCGCGAGTCAGCATTTATTATATTTTTCTCAACAGCAATGATACAGTTTTAATCAGAGTGATTTTGAGCCAGAAAGTTGTCAGCTTTAAAATGGAATGCAATTGAAATCGAAGTCAATTTATAAAACCGAACATCAAAATGACTGAGGATTTGGAAAGTGGGGCAACAGGAGACAGGATGATGTTGCAAAAAATGGGTCTGGGCTGAGTGAGAGTCTGGCCTGCTGTCCTGGCTGTGCCAATAACTCAACGTGTGACTTGGACTTGACCTCTCAGGAGACTGTTATCCCAGCTAGAACCAAGGCATTGCTAAATGACCTGTGAGATCCCCTTTTAGCGCTAGAACTCTGTCAAAGGGAAGAAGAAAGAGGAATTGTCAGGGGGACTCGTAGTCTGTGTCCACACAAATCAGGCCTTGTTACTAGGCTAAAGGAAAAGACGAATCCTCTCCGAGTATCTCAGAGGCATGAGGAGTAAATATCTGGGAGAAAAAACTCTGTAGGCAGAGAGTTGGTATTTGGTGATGTAAGGGGTATGGTGCTCTTTTATTGAGATTCTTGGCAGAATTGTCATTCAAGCTACAATTATAACAGCTAGAAAAAGTCGCGAGCATGACTAGGGAAACGCCGCATTTAAGACTGCATCCCCCTTGTACGTTCTTTTTTCTTTTTTTTAAATAATTATTTTATTGGGATCAGCAGGTAGTGTGATGGGTAAAGGCGCTAGACTCTGACATGGCCTGAATGCGGTTTAAGTCCCAGACCTGACGGCTTTGCTTTCTCACTTTCCCTCTCTTTCTCTTTCACTCTATCCCTCTACAGTCAAGTTTAAATAAATAAATAAAGTTAAATAAAATAAATCTTTAAAAAATTATTTTATTTATTTGTTTATTCATTTAATTTGCTATAGGGAATGCACACTCACCAGAGAGAGACAGAGAAAGAAGAAAAGTGAGAAAAGCCACCAGGTCTGGGATTCGAACTGCAGTTGATACATAGGAGTCTAATGCTATCTGCTGGCCCTGTACATTCCTTTTAGAACCATAGCTTACTTTTAAGAGATATTTTTTGCTCCAGGGCATGTACATTCACCAGAGAGACAGAGAAACAGAAAGCGAGAAATCGCACAAGAGAAAGAGAGAGAAAGATTGCCATGCCTCACTCCCTTCTTCTCTATTCTTCTCTCGGAATCTTGGCCATACACACACACATGCCTGGTGTGCGTTTCAAGTGTCCGGGTCTGGGACTTGAACCACGGTTGCCTATGTGGGAGTCCAGCGACATAACCGCTTCACCATCTGCTGGTCCCAGCATTGCTTACTTTTGTTTTTAACTTTCTTAATAGTACAAAGTAGGACGGTATTAGCACTGGTATCACAATCTCTGGTGATAGAGAGCATGGTAGAAACTGAGAAAGGAAATGACCACTTATTAAGTGCCATACTATTTTATATGATTAATCTTGTGTAAATTTCGCAGCAACCCTGTCTAAAATGAGGAAGATGTGAGAGTCGAATGAAATAAGTATTTTGCCTGTGGTTGCATCAGAGAGTCAAAATGATTATGTAAAGCTCATGCTCTTTTTTTCTGCCTCCTGCAAAAGTTTTCTGATTTGGAAAAGAAATTGTGAAAACGTAAATTGTTGTATAGAATGTTTACACACTGTGATCGTGAATTATTCATACTGTGGTTTGGCTTGGTCCTTTTCTCTTTGTTATTTAGGGCAATGTTTATCCCCACTTCTTCTTTCATAGGAATGTTCCAGATCCCTTCAACACGCATTTGTTGAGATGTTAGTAGTTGCCAGAGATAAGCACTAGGATAAATAATGCAAAAACCCCTGCCCTAAAGGAGAGTTAGGAGTCAGGAAGATGACGGCTGTGAAAGCCTTTTATAAAACTGAAAGCATTTTGTAAATTTTATAAAAGGGAGACATTGTTGCTGCTATTAACAATGGTAGCCATTATTAGTATTTTAACATGTGGGACTTAGATCAGGTTTGATGTCCACCTTTTCTTGAAACATTTCCACTAGCAATATGGGGAGCGCCTGCAGGCAGTGCTGCACTCTGTCTCTT
>NW_006204841.1:459681-483645 GCF_000334495.1 Tupaia belangeri chinensis
TCGAAGGATTTAATGGTCCTTGCTATTACCTTCAAAGGCAATTCCTTGCCATGAACTTCAAAGACAGCAAATTGGTGATCTGTGTTATGCCAACAGCTAATGCGCCATCCTGGATTTCTTCCTTCTACTTTTGAAATAGCACAAGGAACTAACCTCCTACCAAAGTACAGGAGAAAGCTTTTCTCCCATCCAGAAGGCTGTGAGTTTATTCTCTTCTTCTATCCCTACCAAGTCTCTCAAATTCACTTCACTGGTAAAACTGGAACCGGCAGGTGGTGTGGTGGTTAAAGCGCTGGATTCCACCTGAGGTGCAAGTCCCGGACCTGGTGACTTGAAAATCACTACAAATAAACAGATAAATAAATAAATAAATACATGTTTAAAAAAATTCATTTGATAACTACTCATACTCAGGAGCATTGTATAATCTGACTCATTGTTGGTTTTTAGAAGCAATTATATTTGAAGCGGGTAGCTTCAGAAAGCTTATTTGTGGATTTTAGAAAAATGTTTGATACTGATATGGTACAATCGATAAACATATCAGAGAGAATATGAGAGAATCCAGGAAATATAGCTCCTTCCTTGGCTAGAAATTAAATCCCATCTCTGTTTCTCTTCCAGGACAATCCATTTTTTGATTTGCACTTCAAGAAAGTATACAGTTTGGAAGCGTATAGCTGTGCTTCTAAATACGCCTTCGCTCGAACTGTAAACAAGCTGAATCATGCATATCTTAAGAAGGACTTGCAAATTGTAAACTTTGATTCTACTTACATTAATGATGATTCCATTTGGTCCTCCAATAATAAGGATTGCTTGGTCCTAATGAGAATATGCTTTTATGCTTTCAATCTTGTATGCTTGTCTCTATGTCCCTTGCCACTCTGAACACATATATCATGTTCCTTTGTCAGCGTCCTGTGAAAATGCTTCCCACGTAAATATTAATAGTAATAATTCTGTTTTTTCCCTTCATCAGTGACTATTATTTCTATAAAAATAAAGCAATGCTTTGTGAATCGCAGTGAAATGTGTTTTAATGCAATCAGACAACATTTGGGACTTTTGCCAATGTGTTCTTTGGCAACTCTGCCAGGAGTTGACTAAATTGGTATCCTGCTAAAGAGTATCAAAAAGCACCATAAAAGACCTAAATATGTGGAAAGCTATCTAGGATGAGAAGATTTACCATTGGCTAGATGCCAATACTCCCCAATGCAATCTGCAAATTCAATGCAGTTCTGTCAAACGTTCAACAGCCTTTCTTGCAAAAATGAAAATGTCAGTCCTCTACATTTATATATAATTTCAAGGGGCTTCAAATAGCCAAAGAATCTTAAAAAGGAAGCACGGAGTTGGGGGACTCACATCTGGATATCAAACTTACAACAAACCTACAGTAATCAAAACAGTATGGTGCCGGCATAAGGACAGACCTGTGAACCACTGGGATAGAATTGAAAGATCAGAAATAAATACATACATCTGTGGTCAACTGCATTTTGAGGAGGGTGCCAAGTCCAGTTGAAAGGAAAAGAATAATCTCCTCAACAGATAATGCTGGGATAATCGGATATCTGCATACTAAAGAATTAATTTGGACCCCAACCTCACAACATTTACAAAAATAACTCAAAATTGACCAAAGACCAAAATGTAAGAACTAAAACTACAAAACCAAAGTAGATCTCTTGGATTTGGCAATAAATTCTCATGATACCAAAAATGCAAGCAGGACCAGTCTATGGCATGGTGGTTAAGACAGCTGGATCGCACATGACTGACTGTATGGTTCGAGTCCCAGACCCAGCTTGAGGAACACACAAGTACATGTGCGTATGTGTGCCCAAAGTCCCAAAAGAACAGAGAAATCTGGACAAGATGGAGATGAAGGAGAAGGGATTGCAGCAAGACCATGCCAACTTGGGGGGAGTGGGTGCTTTCTCCTATTGTTCCTCTTTATCGCTCTGTGTCTCTCTGGTGAGTACATGTGCCCCTTGGCAATTGAAAAAAAATGAGAAAAGACTTGAACAGACCTTTCTACAAAGATGATACATAAACGGCTAAAAAGAGCAAAAAGGTGTTCAACATCATTAGTCATTGGGTTTCAAGTCAAAACCACAGCGAGATACCACTTCACACTTATTAAGGATGACTATTGGAATAAAAAATAAAAATAAAATGACAAGTCTTGATAAGGATGTAGAGAAGTTGGAACCTTTGTACATAGTTGGTGGGAATATAAAATATTATGGCTGCTATGGAAAAGAATTTATCAGTTCCTCAAGATGCTAAACAGAGAATTACCACATGACTTAGCAATTCCACTCCTAGGAATATGCCCAAAGGAACTGAAAGCAGAGACTTGAACAGATATCTGTAAACCAATGTTAACTGTAGCATTATTCAGAACAGCAAGGCAGAAACCATCTAAATATCCACCTGCAGATGATTGGATAGACAACATGTGGTATCGCTATGTGACGGAATATAATTTAGCCTTAAAATGGAATGAAACTCAGATTCACAACATGAATGGACCTCAGAAATATGCTAAGTGAAATAAACTAGAAACAAAAGAACAGAGAGTGTTTGATTCCCCTTATGTGAAATATCTAGGAAGGGCAAATCCAGAGATAAAGTAGGTTGTTGGTTAGTAAGCATTGAGAAGAAAGAAGAAAAAAATGGCTTAATAGTTACAGGGTTTCTGTGTGCTGTGATGAAAAAATTTTAGAAGTGTGACGGTTGTACAACATTGTGTATGCAGTTCATTTCACTGAATTGTACATTTAAAATGGTTAAAATAGCAAACATAATGTTAAATATAGACTTGTATTTTCAGTTTTTAAAAATAATACTGTAACAAATCAAAAGCCATTGAACTGTATACTTTAAATGCATGAATTGTATGGCATATGAGTTATATCTCAATAAAGCAGTTAAAAAGAGGGGAAAAGAAAGGGAGCCTTAAAAAAAGGAAAGCCTGTCATTTGTGGCAACAGGGATAAACCTGGAGGACGTTACGGTAAGTGAAGTAGTTTAGGCACAGAAACACAAGTACCATGTGATCTTATTTATATGTGGAACCTAAAAAAGCCAAATTCATAAAAGCAGAGAGTTGAGTAGCAATTACAAAGGCGAAGGAATGGAGAGATTAGGAAGATGTTGTTCAAATGATACAAAATTCACTTAGATAGGAGGAATAGATTCAAGAGAGTTATTCCACAGCTTGATGACTGTAGTTCATAACAATATATTGTACACTTGACAGCTGCCAAGAGGGTAGATTTAGCTTGGTTTAGCTACCCCACAATATTTACAGAACTCAAAACATCCTGTTGTACACCATAAAGACATAAAATTTTTATCTGTCCATTTTTTAAAAGAACCCCATGGAGTACAAGCAGATGGTGTACTGGTTACACTGCTTCAAGTCCCAGACCCATCGGCTTAAAACTCACACAGGGCACATGTGTGTGCATGCCCAAAATCCTAGAGGAGAATGGAGGAGAAGGGATTGTGATGTGACCATCCCCCTTTGAAGGGTGATTTCTTTTTGTCTGTCTCTGTGTCACCAACGAGCACACATGCCCTATAGCAAACATCTCTCTCTTAAAAAAAAAAAAGAAGAACATAATGGTAGGAATCGCCATGGGCAAGATCAACTAATGAGTGCAGATGAATTTCAGTGGACTGAAATGCAAAGAGAAGCAGGATATTTTCATAGTCTCAAAGTGTTTCCCCTAAAATATTTGTTGACTAAAAATGAAAAAAAAAAGAGTAAGTTTACAGTGGCAGATACCTGGCAGACATCACCTGACCCAAGGTTGACATCACCAGTAATGGGACATAGCAAGATTATATGTTACTCTATGTGATGATGCACTGAGAAGGGCATACACCCCTGTGATATGCTTCTCCCAAATCCATCACCTTAGTCTAATTGTGAATAAACAGCAGATATACACAATTGAGGAGCACTGTGCAAGTTACCACTCTTCAAAATATCAAGGTCATGAAATTCAAAGAAAAACTTGAGAATTTCCATTTGCTATGGCTGCCATACCGAGTACCACAAACTGAGAGACTTAAACAACAGAAATGTATTCGCTTGCAGTTCTGGAGACTAGGATCCAAAATCAAGGGAGTGGCAGGGTTGGTTCCTTCTGAGGGCTGTGAGGTAGGGATCTGGTCTGAACCTCTCTCCTTTACTGGCAGATGGCCATCATCTCCTTATCACATCATCTTCACTCTGTACATGTCTGTGTTCCAGTCCCCTCTTTGAATGAGAACACCAGTTGTCGTGGATGAAGGCTTCCCCTAATGATCTCATTTTAACTTTATTACCTCTGTAAAGATCCTATCTCCAGGGGCCAGGAGTTGGCATGGTGATTGAGGCGCTGGACTCCCACGTGGCCAACTATAGTTTGAGTCTCAGACATGACAGCTTGTTTTCTCACTTTCCCTCTCTCTCTCTGTCTCTCGCTAGTAAGCACACATGCCCTATAGTAAATTTAAAATAATAATAGTAATAAATAAAATTAAATAAATAATTTTTTAAAAAGACCTTAACTCTAAATAAGGTCACATCTACAGTCCTGGAGGTTAGAACTTCAATTTATGAATTAGGGGTGAGGGGGATGACAAAATCCAACCCATATTCCTGAGGAACAGATTGGAAGAGTTTAAGGAGGCAGGACAGACAACTAAACATTTTACAATACAATGTGGGTTCCTAGATTCCTGGAGCAGAAAAAGAGTGTTGGTGGAAAAACTGGTGAAACCTGAATCAAGTCTATAATTTATTTAGTGGTAGTACAGTAAGGCTAAGTGCTTAGTTTGACAGTTGTAGTTGGTGTAGTTGATGTTGGTGGAATGATGGGGAAATCTGAGTAAGGTGGGGGCATGAGTTCTCTGTACTATCTCGGCAAATGCTCTGTAAAGCTAACTTTTTTTTTTTTTAAGAGGTTTTTGCCTTAGGGCATGTGTACTCTCCAGAGAGAAAGGCAGAGACAGTGGGAGGGAAAGTGAGAAGTCACTTCCCAGGGGGAGTGACCAGTCACAATCCCCTCTCCTCCATTCTCCTCCCTGGGTCTTGGGCATGCATATGCACATGCACGACAGCATGATTTTCAAGCCATCAGGTCCAGTTACCTTACTCCTGTAAGGGTAACCTTTAAAAAAAAAAAAGTTTAAAGATGGACTTGAGTTTATTTCCTATGAAATGGCTAAAAGATAAAGACTGCTATCATTTATAGACATCGTCAGAATGCGGAAAATGAATTAGTTGAGTTTCATTCCCTGAAGCCAACTCATCTGGTTATCTAATTATGTTGAGAATTAACAAGGAGGGCAGGAAGTAAAAATACTTTTTTGGAGGATTAGCAGATGGCATGATAGGTACATCGCTGGACTCCCACATAGTCAACCGTGGTTCAAGTCTCAGACTGGGCAGCTTAAAACTCAGGTCAGGTGCGTGTGTATGTGCCCGAAATCCCAAAAGGAGACTGAGAAAGAAGAGATTACAGCATGGCCATCCATTCTGGGGGGTGGGGTGGTGGTGATGTTTTCTTGCTTTCTGTCTCTCTGTCTCTGTCTCTCTGGCGAACACATGCCCTATAGCAAAAATCTCTCAAAAATATTTTTTATCAAAGCAACAGTACAAATGATGATATGAAAGCAAAAAAAATCTTGTATGTATTTGCTATGCCAAGTCTTACATTACTCTCTTCAACTAACAAAAACCCATTCGTACACTGAGTTGTCAGAAAAGTCATGACGCATTTTTACAAAAAATATGCCATGCCCTTTACTGAAGGAATAAAAATCAGCTCAAACAATACTCTGTAAAAATTAAACTTAACTACTTGCTTTTCTTGCTTCTGTACAAAAGCTTGTGCCACCGCCTTGAAAAACAGCCCTGAGCTATGCAAGCCACTGAGGCTTGCTCAGCCTCCTGCATACCAGCTCAGCTCCCTGCAGAAAGCCAGATCCCTGCAAAAATGTATACCCCCCCCCCCCCGGCAACCCGTAACAGAACTCCCCGAAATCAGTACCAGACCACCCTGAGTATCTAACCTGACCCAGTTGCAACATCTGCAAAATACCTTTGTAGCCCACTTGCGTAAATAACCCTCCTTGCCAGAGCCAGCAAAAAAAGATAACCATACTTAAAAGACCCTTATCTTATTTCCTCATTCCCCACTCCCCTCACCCTTCCAACCTGTGCCTATATAATCTATGTGTTTCTTTTGTTCGGGGCTCCACTTCCCTCTGAGTCTGTTGTGACCAGGAGTGGAGTCCTAGCGCGCTAGCAATAAAGCCCTCTTGTGTTTTACAGCAAGAACTGACTCTTGTGGTTGATTGGGGTTGCTGTGACTCTCCTTGGACTGAAGGGTCACCGGCTATTTGAGTCGGGGGTCTTTCATTACGACAACCCGATAGTTCACGTGTTTGCGTCTTAGAGTAAAAAGTTCAGATTGTGGTTAACAAAAGCAACCACTTTCTACATTAGAGTGATGTCTTTATACAGAGAATAAAGATAGTATCTTATTCACCTTTGGATTATACACAGGAGGCATTCAAGGTATGTATATTTATTCTTTTGACACATAATCCTTATAAATCTGACTTTTGAGGTACTTATGGGAAATCCGATCACATTAGCATTATTTCCCATGATGTTTCTTCTCTTTCCTCTTTGTCTTCTGTCTTCTTTTTTCTTTTACTCTTAAAATGGAATGCCTCAAAAAAAAAATTGAATTCTTCTGCCTGCCAACACATCTTTATTTCAGTATACTCTGTCCTTATATTTTTCATCTTTTATTCCTCTTCCACCTTAGCCACTGCAAGTACTCTGAAACCTCTAGTACCTAGGACCCCAGAATGGCGGAGTCTCTCATACAGATACTCAAACTGTGTGCCACACAAGGCGCCACCCCTACAGAAGAACCACTCCCATCACAGATGTGAATTCATCTAAATGGCAACGTACAAGCGAGCGCTATGATCTCAGGCCACCCAGCTGAGTTCTGGAGCAGTGAGCAAGAGCTCCCTCCTTCATGAACCCTCCTGAGAACTCACTGGGAGTATCCCTGAATGTTCTCACCTGCACACGCACTGGCTCTCAGTCGTACCCCCTCTTCACGCATTCGGAAAAGCCCTTTGTATTGACTGGCTATTTTCACAATAATTCTGTGTAACAAACAACTTTAAATTTGAGTGGCTTAAAAGTAAGCATGGGGGTGAGTGGCAGTTGGCATGGTGGTTAAGGGTGCTGGACTCCCATGTGGCTGACCGCAGTTCAAGTCCCAGACCTGGTGGCTTGCTTTCTTACTTTCTGTCTCTCTCTTTTTTTCTCTCTCTCACTCTGTCCCTCTCTGGACAAATTTACATAAATAAATAAAGTGAAATAAAATAATTTTTTTAAAGTAAGCATGGAGCCAACAGATGGCATAGTGGTTACATCATTGGATTGCCAAACGGTCAACCATGGTTTGAGTCCCAGATCCAGTGGCTTAAAACTCGCACTGGGTGTGTGTGCATGTGCGTGCCCAAGATCCCAGGAGGAGAGTTGAGGAGAAGGGATTGTGGCGTGACCATCCTCCCAGGGGTGACTTCTCACTTTTCCTCTGTCTCTGTCTCTCTCCAATGAGCTCATGGGCCCCAAAGAATAAAACTTCTTTAAATAAATAAATAAATAAAACTAAAAGTACACATTGGGGCCAGACAGTGGCACAGTGGTAAAATGTGATGCTCTGCAAGGAATCCCACATGGAAAGGTTCTCAATTCAAGTGCAGAGGACTCCCTGAGTACACCAAGCATGTGCTTGGCCATAATCTGCTATTAGCTGAAGGCTAAGAGTGGATTACAGCATCGAGTCCCTGTTGGGGTTGCTGACTCTCTCTCTCTCTCTCTCTCTCTTTCTCGGAATAATTAAATAGGTCTGGACCTGTTGGCTAGTGGTTAAGGGAATTGGATTCCACATGGCTGACAACAACTGTTTGAGTCCTGGACCTATGGTTTGAAAAACATGCTTGGTGTGTGTGCATGGGTGCCTAAAATCCTGACAGAATGGAAACTGGAGCAGAAAGGATTAGGGTGTGACCAGAGGTGTTTCTCCCTCTCCCTCTCTCTCTCTCTGTTTCTCTTTGGTGAGTGCAAGGCTTTCTGAGAATTTTTTTTTAAAGGAAAAAAGGAAGGAAGGGGAAAAAAGAAAGGAAAAAAGAAAGAAATAGAGAAAGAGAGAAAGGAAAGAAAGAAATGAACTTTTATAAAGAAAAATAAGCCATTAGTTCATGCACCTCTAGGTTGCCTGTTTTATGGCTGATCTAGGCTAGATGAGGCTGGGCTGGGCTCCAGGCTTCACGTTGGGTTCAGATTTGCTCCACATCTGTCTTCATATTGGACTAATGATTACCTCAAATTTTCCTTCTTATGGTCAAAGACAGGAACACAAAGGAGAAGTCCAACTGTGCAAGTATATTTCTTTCTTTTTTTGTTTTTTAGAGTTTTTAGCCTTAGAGCGTATACGTTCGCAGGACAGAGAGAGACAGAGACATGAGAAAGTGAGAAATCACTCCCCAAGGAAGATGACCATACTGCAATCCCTTCTCCTCCATTCTCCTGGGATTTTGTGCATGCACACATACACACCTGGGGTGATTTTTAAGCCGCTAGGTCCAGAACTTGAACTGTGGTCGGCCATGTGGGAATCCAGTGATGTAACCACTACACAACCTGCTGGCCCCTCCGTGAACTTTTTTTTTTTTTTTTAAGAGAGTTTTACTGTAGGTTGCATGTGCTCACCATAGGGACAGAGAGACAGAAAGCAAGAAATCACTCCCCAGTGGGGATGGCCATGACGCAATCCCTTCTCCTCCAGTCTATTCTCATGATTTTGGGCATGTAGTCCATAAACTTTTTAAAGGCCCTCTCAGGTGGCATGGTCGTTAAGGTGCCAGATTCCCATGTGGCTGACCACAGTTCAAGTCCTGAACCAGGCAGCTTGCTTTCTCATTCTCCCCACCCCTACCCCTCTCACACTCTGTCCCTCTCTGGTCAAATTTAAATAAATAAATAAGGTTCCTCTCATACAATTAGAAGGCAACTATAGTCTTAGGGATTCATTCCCTTGTCTCTCCTAGAAAGCCTTTGATTCTCAAGGGACTTCATTAACAGTAAAAGTTATTTATCCATATTACCTGTCCCTAATTAATAATAGCAATTTCTTTTTTTTCTTATTCTCTTTTTAAGAGGTTTTCGCTATACGGCGCGTGCGCTCACCAGACAGACAGAGAGAGACAGAGAGATAGAAAGCGAGAAATCACCCCCCAGGGGGGATGGCCACGCCACAATCCTTTCTCCTCCATTCTCCTCTCGGGATCTTGGGCACGCACGCACACGTGCCCGGCGTGAGTTTAAGCCACAGGGTCCGAGTCCAATGACATAGCCATTACGCTAACTGCTGGTCCCAATAATAGCAATTTCAGCAGCTTTATCTTTGTACAGTTTAACTGCTATTTATCACAAAGTTACTCACTGTTGTTTAAACACTTACTACTTAGTCTATATGAAAATATAGCTTCCCATTGAATTTTTCCCTAACAAATGCAAACACTTTTATAACTCTTTGGGATACAAAAGGGCATAAGGAGTCAGACAGTGGCATGGTGGTTAAGGCAGCTGGCTCCCACATGGATGACTGTGAGGTTTGAGTCCCAGACCCACCAGCTTGAAAAACGTGTTGGGTGTGTGCATGCATGTGCCCAAAATCCCAGGAGGAGAAAGAGGGAGAAGGAACTCCTATAATTTCTCTTTTTTCCCTCTCTCTTTCTCTCTCTGTCTCTCTCTAGTAAGTGCAAGCAAAATAACAACAACAATAAAACCTAAACTAAAAACTAAAAAGAAAAAAAAAAAAGAAAGGGACTTAAGTTTATAGGAGTTGGAGTATTCAACATTAAATCTGATTTTCAATAAAAATTAGTTCGGTCAAGGCTGTGTTTTCACTTCCAGTTATCTGGGTGTGCTTACACATCTGGGGTGTAGGGCTAGGCTTGCCGGTGGCATCACTGCCAATACCCCAGGTGCAAGGAAGAGAAAACCCTGGGTGTGGTGCCTGACGCACGTGATTAACAAAGTCACTCTGAGAATCATTAGCTAACCTCTATGCAAAGCCAGAGTGTGTGTGCATGGTGGTGTCCTTGGGGGCCAACTCCCAGAAGAGATTCAGAATTAAATGAGAGACAATCTTGGCACTTCATGGAGAACCTTCCAGAACATGTGTTAGGGACCTCAGCACTGTGCATTCATAAGGAATGTTGTTTGCTGAAATATCACCCCATAAAATGCAAACTATTGTAGATAAGGCAACTGCATAAAAAATGCTTTGAGGGCAATGCGCTTCTGCAAACTAACCTTCATTTTCCTCATGTCTATCTGTATGTCTGACTATATTACTTTATGCGCTGTTCAAGTGTGCATCTATTAACTAATTAATACTTAATTAATTTAATTGATTAATTAATTAATATTTATTTATTTAATTAATATTATTGCAAGGAAATACCATCTTTCTTTTCTGGCAATCTGTCTCTTATAATGCTGCAAAGAAATGGTAAGTATGAAGTGAAGATGTTTCTACAAACATCAACTCTTTCATGTGCAGGAGAGACTGTTTACACATGCTTGACTGTAAGAACCATTTATAAACTAAAGAATCTGGAACACTATGACTCTCCTTGTACCAAAAACAATTACCCGCTGTTCTTTGTGTTGACACAAATGGGCTGACAGCTCTGAAAAATTGTTCATCTTTTCTTAGGAACATGCATAATTAAATGATAAGAAAACAATGCTAAGAAATAGAAATGAGAAAAGTAAAAACAACTGCTATGATAAAAGTGTTCAGGGCCAGAAGATGGCATGGTGGTTAAGGCGGCTGGATTACACATGGCCAACTACATGGTTCGAGTCCTGGACGTGGCAGCTTGAAAAACATTCTGGGCACAGGTGTGTGCATTCCCAAACTCCCAGAGGAGAATGGAGGAGAAGGGACTGTGGCATGGCCATTCCCCACTGGGGCGTGCTTTCTTACTTTCCCTCTCTCTGTCTCTGTCTCTAGCAAGCACACATGTCCTATGGAGCAAACAAACAAACAAAATCCCAAAAATTAGGAATAAGAAAAAAATGAAAGTACATAAACTCTCTCAGTCCATTTTTACATTGCTAATGAAATATTACGACTGGGTGATTTATAAAGAAGTAGAGGTTGGGGCCAGCCCATGGCATGGTAGTTAAGGCAGCTGGATCCCACATAGTCAACAACACAGTTCGAGTCTTGGACCTGGCCAGTTGAGAAACACACTGGATGTACCTGTGTGTGCCCAATAAATCCTGAAAGGAAGGAGAAATGGAGAAGGGATTGCAGCATGACCACTTCCCATGAGGGGTGCTTTCTCAGTTTCTCTCTCTCTCTTTCTGGCCAGTGCATGCACTCTCCAGTAAATTTAAAATGGGAAAAAAAAAAAAAAAGTTGAAGCAATAGAGGTTTATTAGCTCATGATTCTGGTGGCTGGCAAGTCCGAAGGCACAGGCCTTGCAGCAGACCAGCCTTCATCATGGCCGACGGAAGCGCAGGGGAAGGCAGGTGCTTATCGAGAGTGAGCAAGCGCTTCTTCAAAACAACTGGCCCTCCTAAGAACTAACCCCTTCTCAGGAGAGCTAGAACTCACCGGGTCTCACGACGCATCATTAATCTGTCCACATGTGCTGCCTCTGTGATATAATTGCCCTGTCCAATCACTACCCACTAGACTTCACCACCTCCCAACACAAGTTCCCCAAACATGAAAACTTTGTGGGGCAAAAACCATGATCCAAACCATAACATAAACCCACACGATTCAAAACATCTGAAGAACCCTTCGCCTTGTGCTCAAATTAGAGTCAATCGGGCTTGGTACCAGCAGATGGTGTGATGTGACATCACCAGACGCCCACATGGCTGACCACAGTTCGAGTTCAGGACCTGGAGACTTGAAACTCACACTAGGTGCATATGTGTGTGTGTGTGTACTCAAAATCCTGAGAAGAGAATGGGGGAGAAAAGATTGCAGGGTGGCCATCCCCCATGACGGAGTTATTTCTTGTTTTCTGTCTCTCTGTCTCTGTTTCTCCAGTGAGTGCACATGTCCTATAGCAAAAATCCCTCTAAAAATAAAAAAATCAATCAGGCTTGCATTAAGGGAGAATGGACGTCAGTAAAAGTTGGCTATGTGAAAGTCCACTGCCAGGAGATCCACCAGGTTCTCACTAAACAAAGCCAGTTAGCTGTCACCCACGGTGCTTTGTCAGGAGAGCCCTGGTGGCAGTGGCACACATCTGTCCTTTCAAGGTAAGAAAAAGAGACTTCTCCCTCCTCCTCCAAAAGGTGCAAAATGAGGGACCAGCAGTTGGCATAATGGCTATGTCGCTGTACTCTCACGTAGTTGACCACGGTTTGAGTCCCGGACCCAGTGGCTTAAACTCGCACCAGGTGCATGTGCATGCATACCCAAGATCCTGAGAGGAGAATGGAGGAGAAGGGATTGCAGCTGGCCATCTCCCCTGGGGGGTGATTTCTCACTTTCTGTCTCTCTGTCTCTCTCTGTCTTTCTAGCGAGCACATGTGCCCTATAGCAAAAAACAAAAACAAAAACAAAACAAAACAAAACAAAACAAAATACTCTCAAAAAACACAAAAGGTGCAAAAAGAATACAGGGTACTCTGAATACCCCAAAGAATAGCCAGTCTCCACACGCCGCGTGCCTCTGCTTTACGGAGGCTTAGTAACAGATTCCTCTGAGGAAACTATGAACTTCAGTAAATCATCAATGTTCACTACCCTCTACCAAGAAAAGACACTTTTCTTTTGGAACCTGTTAAGATGGCTAAATTATTTCATGCTATCCAAATATAAGAGATTACCTCAGACATGGTTTATGTTCATATGTGCAGCCTTCTTTCCATGGAACGGAAGCAGGACCTCAGGGCCACTCTGGCAGAGACCTGAATGGGTATTACAGGTGTCCTTTGTTTGTGGGGACATAACTCCTTGGTAAGTTGAAAATACCAGAAGTGAAAAATGCATTTAATATCCTAATAAACTCATTGTAAAGTAAAAAAAAAATTAAATCTTAATATTCTTAATCTTTTAAGAATATGAATCTATCCCATTTAATTTTTTTTTAGTTTAGTTTAGTATTGTTTTTGCCATAGAGCACATGCGTTTGCCAAAGAATGACAGAAAGAGACAGTGAAGGGGAAAGTGAGAAATCACTTCCTGGTGGAGTGGCCACACTGCAATTTCTCTTCTTCCATTCTCTTCTTAGGATTTTGGGCACACTTGCACACATGCCCAGTATGATTTTCAATTCACCGGATCCAGGACTCGAACAGTAGTCCACATGGTTGACCATATGGGAGTCCAGACATTGATGGGGAAATGAGCGTACACAGACTTCATCCCTTCGCGGAAGGCCAATGTAGCACCCTTGATCATGTTCTGGACGTGACCACAGATAGTGCAAACGGTCGCCAGTTCCTTCCTGTTTCCCCACCATTCGTCAACCTGCAGCCTCTTCTTTTTCTTTCCAAGGAGACTGAGCTCGACATTGATGTGATTGAAGTCCCTCCGCAGGGTTCCTCTGGGGCCCCTCACAATAACTGTGCGATCCCTGCAGAGTGACGTCTGGTTGCGAGAATGGTCTTCGTCCGCGCAGCAGACTTGGCTGAGCTCCAGTGAAGAGTTCTTCTTTTTTTTTTTTTTTTTTTTTGCTAAAGGGCGCGTGCGCTCGCCAGACAGACAAAGACAGAGAGACAGAAAGCGAGAAATCACCCCCCAGGGGGGATGGCCATGCCGCAATCCCTTCTCCTCCAGTCTCCTCTGGCGATCTTGGGCACTCACGTACATGCGCCTGGCGTGAGTTTTAAGTCACCAGGTCCGGGACGCGAACCACGGTCAACTACGTGGGAGTCCAGTGACATAGCCATTATGCTAACTGCTGGTCCCCAGTGAAGAGTTCTGAGACACACTCTAAAGGCTTCCCTGGAAGCATCGCTAGACCACTCAACTATTACCTATGGCAAGGGTCGACTCAATAAGGCACCATGAGGGACCAGCAAATGTCATAATGGTTACATCGCTGGACTCCCACGTAGTTGACTACGGTTCAAGTCCCAGACCCAGTAACTTAAAACTCATGCCAGGTGTGGGGCCAGCAGGTGGCGTGGTGGTTAAGAGCGCTAGACTCCCACATGCTGACCATGGTTCGGGTGCCAAGCCTGGTGGCTTGCTTTCTGGCTTTCTCTCTCTCTCTGTCCCTCTCTGGTCAAATGGAAATAAATAAATAAATGGAAAAATAAAGTAAAAAGAAAATTATTATTTTTAAAAAATACAAAAAAATTCATGCCAGGTATGTGTGCCCAAGATCCCAAGAAGAGAATGGAGGTGAAAGGACTGCCGTGTAACCACCCCCGAAAGGTGGGGGGGGGTGATTTCTTGCTTTCTGTCTCTCTGTTTCTCTCTGTCTCTCTGGCAAGTGCACATGCCCAATAGCAAAAATCTCTCTCAAAAAAGCAACAACAAAAATGTACTCTTGAAATGGGCTTTTCCTTCTTGTCTGCTTTCTTTCCTTTGAACCCCAATCCTATTCCCTGAGCTCATATGCTCAAGTAACCTACCAGCATGGAAGCCTTTGTCTTGGGCTCTCCTTTCAGGGAAGCCAGGCACCAAAGTGGCTCCAGCAACACCGATCTCTAGACAGTAAGGATCTCCGATGGCGGTAAGTGGTGGGAGGTAAATTGCAAGTGGTGCAGCCCTCGGCGTGCAGTAATTGTAATTACTAAGGTTCTCAGCTGTAGTAGATTGGAATGAGCGATGGGCGGAAGAGGAAGTATGGGAATATTTGGTGGACATGGTACTTCAGCATTATGGAAGAAAAGATCATTTTAAGGCAGGCTGACATCTTTTTTCATCTATTTTCTTAAATTTAGATTTTAAATTTGCAATAGAGTACATGCATTTGCCATAGAGAGAGATTGACAGTGAGTAAGAGAGAGACAGAAAGCCAGAAGGCATCCCCACTTCCCCAGGGAGACCATACCGTAACCCCTTCTCCCCCATTCTCCTCTCAGGATTTCGGGCGTGTGCACATACACACCCTGTGTGTTTTTTCAAGACACCAGATCTTGGACTTGACCCACCCTGCTGGCCATGTAGAGTCTAGCCACTCGGACCATCATACCACTGGCAGACTAACTTCCGCTACCCGCTTTGGAGATCTTAATCAAACAAAATGACAGGCTCAGTTCGTCCACCTACCAAGTCACGTGGCACACTGTGAAAGCCGGCGGGCCTCCAGGACAGTGCAGCCACTGAACAGGCTGTTCTCAAAAGCAGCCCCATTATCTAATCATAAGTGATGAGAGCTTTAAAGGAGTACAAAAGCATATCCTTGAAATATCCCCTATGTCCAAGCCAGGGCCCTAATAAAAAAATAAATCACAGAATTTGGAGATCTACAATGGACACATTCGTATGAGTCTTATCATCTTAAAACTCCTGTTTTTTTTTTTTTTTTTTGAGAGGTTTTTGCTATAGGGCGCATGCACTCGCCAGAAAGAGAGAAACAGAGAGACAGAAAGTGAGAAGTCCCCGCCCCCCCCAGGGGGATGGCCACGCTGCAGTCCCTTCTCCTCCATTCTCCTCTTGGGATCCTCGGCACGCACGCACATGCGCCCGGTGTGAGTTTAAACCACCGGGTCTGGGACTCGAACCGCGGTCGACTACATGGGAGTCCAGCGACATAGCCATTACACCAACTGCTGGTCCCTCCTTTTTTTTTTTAAATCCTCCACGCCAGCAATCTCCTTCCTCTTGAAAAGCAAAGCAGCCTCTTCTTGTCTGGAAGTGTCACAAAGAATACACCTGAAGTAAATGTCTCATATGATCTTATTTTTTAAAATATTTACCCATTCCACCACTACCTCCATTGTCTCAATCCCATAACCAAGGTCTGAGTTCTTTCTTTCTTTCTTTTAAGAATTATTTCTTTAATTTTATTTATTATTATTTTTAATTTGCCATAGGGCAAATGTGCTCATGAGAGAGCGAGCAAGCGAGAGAGAGAGAGAGAGAGAGAGAGAGAGAGAAAGTGAGAAAGCAAACTGCCAGGTCTGGGACTTGAACCACGGTCAGCAATGTACAAATCCACCTGCTGGCCCCTAGACCAGGTTCTCAACCTTAGCACTAATGACACTTCGGCTGGATAATTCTTTGTTGAGGAGGGCTGTGCTATATGCTGTAGGTTATCCAGTAGCATCTCTGACATCAGGTCACTGAACACTGATAGAATCCTCCCAGTAATTAATGCCAAAAATGTCTGCAGGCATTTCCAGATGTCTAACTTAAAGGGAATTGCAAAACAAGCTAACATGTACCCAGAGGGTCTAAGAACACACATGCCACAATGAATATTGAAAGTGCTGGGTCAGAGTCGGGTCATACAGCTGTCTGGGGGGAGTTCAGTGGTAATTCCGGATTCCATGCTTTGGCAAGGACACCTGGAATAAGTCCTAATACACAGCCTTGATGTCTCCTTACAAACTGTTGATGATAATGGCCTCGGCTAAAGGAGGTTGAAATGCTTGAACAATCGAGTACTGGGAGAGGAGCCAGAAGGCTTAGGGAAGTAGGAGTGCTGGAAGGAGTTTACTGTGGAAGCGTGAAGAGCAGCACTAGACGGTCCCAGAAGTAAGGACAGGCATGTATAGGGAGTGGCTGAATCTGAGCTAAGCAAAGGTGACCTGTAAAGGCGAGCAGAGGCACAGACCCATGCTGCACAGCTGGTGGAGGGTCAAGGAAACTATGTTTCAGCCCAAGAAGGCTAGGTGGGTCTTATTTAGAAAGCCAAGATGCTCCATAGCTACAGTCCATAATAGAAAACACTCTCCCTTCTGCGGCTTTACCTCCTGCTGCGCCCTGCCCCACCACCCTATAAAAGAATAAACCTGGGACCAGCTCAGTGCTACAGCAACCTCCATCAGGGACACCCGGTCGGCCCTGATCCCCGCTTTTCTCTACTTGTTTGTGTGCTTTCTCCAAATCCACCACCGCTCCTATTGGGACCACATTTCCGCACTTCCTAAGCCAAGGCAGGCATGAACTTACTAAGAAACTGAAGTATCCACCTTGGGATACGTTGCCCAGAAAGGCTGGGATGTAGTTTGCTCTCATGTTTCAGCCATGTGTTCCAACAGATCTGACAGTGCTGGGAGGATCTGCGATGGGTAAGGTCACTGGGAAATCTCTGGAAAGCTCCAGCGAGGGAGTTACAGCACAGTTCTCAGTGTTCTGCAAGGCCATCACTTCTGAGCCAGGTACCTGGTCCCCATTTGGGAAGATGAGCTGGCTATTATCAGTCCCAGCAAGGCCTACGTGCACAGGTACAGAAGCAATCCACTGAGATAAGGGAATGTCATAAGTCAGGCTTGAGTAGGTTCAGAAGACACAAGTAAATTACATGCATGGGTGACTCGGGCTTCGGTGGCACTTTCTCTCATAGCAAGGACAGCTCTTCACTCACTCCTGTCACCTCTTGGCAGTTCTTCATGATTGCCTGAGCCTGGTTCACAAGTGGATTGGCATATTATGTGGGTGGGTGGGTGAAACCGGACTGTGCTACACATTTGCCCACTCAGAGATGGCTCTAAAAAACAAAAGCCAGCAGGGCAATCCCTCTAGTTGGCAGAGTTGGAGTGGCTCACATCATCCTTCACTTTCTATAGACAGAAGAGCCCCAAAGAAAAACATTTACAAATTCCTAGAGTTGCCCTTCATGCCTACATTGACTGTACCAATATCCACAATCACCAGAACTCTAGTCTTCATGACCAATCAATGAATCTATTTTACAAAGAAAAGGAAGTGACCTGAGAAGATTTTAATCTTTCTTTCCCATATGAAGGATAATCTTGCTGGATAATACTCATGAACAGATGTATGGATTGAAAAAGTATGGCACATATACTCCATGGAATACTAAGCCATAAAAAACAAGATGACCCTGGATTTAGATAGAAAGTGAATGCATATGGAAGATTTACTGCTGAGTGAAGCAAGCCAGGCTAGGAAGGAGAGACATCGTATGTCTCCACTTAATATATACCGAGTGTCCGCACTCTATGGCCGAAACTGAATGACTAAATGTTATAGAAACTTAGTAAATGGTTGTGAATACCACAGGGCAGGTGAAGGAGTAGAGAGGAGAAAAATAGAAAGGCATTTATGAGACAAAGAAATGGATTATTATCTACTGAAGATAACTTTATAGTATTGTCAACGGGACTAGTGAGAAATGTACACATGTTGGAATATTCATTTTGTAAGCTAAGTGACATGACTGAATGTATAAAAGAAATTGAAAATTTTTAAAAAATTTAAAAAAAAAGTGACAACATACACATGATCGTGGAATCTGCTCATATTCACAGATACTGCCATATCCCTCACCACTCAGTTAAAGCTAGTCCCATAAAGTGACGGAATGGCCTATTACATGCTCAGCTCAGCACTTATGCTTTCCTGGGATTGGGTTGTTATCCTAGGGTAAAGCACGGAAGCTTCCCAGTGCTCAAGAAATGGCTTTAGAAACCCAGGGATAGGAACAGGATTGGTCTATTTTACTGTCAGTCCTGGTGACGCCCTTGTATAATTTTTATTCCCTGCCTCTACATTGTTGCATTGCAATAACTGGCTCCCCAGAGGCTGAGT
Organism: Tupaia belangeri chinensis; assembly: GCF_000334495.1. Classification (NCBI taxonomy): domain Eukaryota; kingdom Metazoa; phylum Chordata; class Mammalia; order Scandentia; family Tupaiidae; genus Tupaia; species Tupaia belangeri. Next base: position 478,498 of record NW_006204841.1, read on the forward strand.
GGGAGCTGTCTTCACCAGGATACACAGCATGGAATTCACTGAACTTGAAACTCTCACTGTGCTTGGTGGCTCTGGGTTTCTCATGGCGGTCGACCAGCCCACCAAGAAAGCAGTATAGTAGCTAGTGGGAGTAATCAACTGTGATCAGCAAAAGTATCTGGATTGTTGCTATGCAATACCAGTAGGAAGGAATATATCTAAAATCCCAAGAACTCAGTGAGGCTCATCTTGGTGTTTTTGTACCCAGGGGCAAAAGCAACCAGCAATTATAGCAACTGTGGCTCAACCACAGCAAGGAAGATAAAAGCTGATGGTCTCAGTTACCTCATCAGAGAAACAACCTACACTAGCAATGTGCTGGCCAAGGATGAGGACACTTAGAATGGGTAGTGGAAGGGGGCGGGGTTAGTGAATACGAATATGACCTTGATGTTAGTGCAGCAGTGAGAACGATGCTTATTCCATCCACTCTCTCACATTAAGTCCTTGCCGAGATTGTGACTGGCCATTGCCTTGGGGAACTCCATGAAGGATTGGACTTCACAGAGGCCAAGGACAGAGTGCAGCAAGAAGTGGACCAAAATGGACACCTTCAGTCACTATGTCAAATCCTTTCAACCTTTTCTTCTAACCACTGCTGCATCCATCAGGCTGTTCTGAACAGGGTTTGATGAGCTTCAGGGCAGTGCAACTTGACAGCACCTCTCCTCTCCCTTCCTGCCCTGGTACATATCAACGTTGGCGTCAGCTTGGCATTCACAACGGGGCAAGTTGGAAGCAGGGACTAGTTCACACCCAGGAGTATTAACCTTCAATCGATGGGGGACAGGCGCCAACATATTAATGTTTCCTCCATTTTGGGCCTCAGGGGACAGTTCTGAGGTTCATTTCATAAAGCTTCTTAGAAGATCTAAGAGGCTGAGAAAATACTCCAATACGATGATGATGATGAGTCAATAACACACCCTTAGATTGCCTCTCCCTACTTCCCCTTTCTTTTCCCTCATTTTTTGTTCGGGTTAAACCCTCGAACTATTGCACTTAAGCTTCACTTTGTGATGAATCCAGGAGGAGAGAAGTGAGAGGAGAGTTTAATTGAGCCCCAAAGAAAAACATTTACAAATTCCTAGAGTTGCCCTTCATGCCTACATTGACTGTACCAATATCCACAATCACCAGAACTCTAGTCTTCATGACCAATCAATGAATCTATTTTACAAAGAAAAGGAAGTGACCTGAGAAGATTTTAATCTTTCTTTCCCATATGAAGGATAATCTTGCTGGATAATACTCATGAACAGATGTATGGATTGAAAAAGTATGGCACATATACTCCATGGAATACTAAGCCATAAAAAACAAGATGACCCTGGATTTAGATAGAAAGTGAATGCATATGGAAGATTTACTGCTGAGTGAAGCAAGCCAGGCTAGGAAGGAGAGACATCGTATGTCTCCACTTAATATATACCGAGTGTCCGCACTCTATGGCCGAAACTGAATGACTAAATGTTATAGAAACTTAGTAAATGGTTGTGAATACCACAGGGCAGGTGAAGGAGTAGAGAGGAGAAAAATAGAAAGGCATTTATGAGACAAAGAAATGGATTATTATCTACTGAAGATAACTTTATAGTATTGTCAACGGGACTAGTGAGAAATGTACACATGTTGGAATATTCATTTTGTAAGCTAAGTGACATGACTGAATGTATAAAAGAAATTGAAAATTTTTAAAAAATTTAAAAAAAAAGTGACAACATACACATGATCGTGGAATCTGCTCATATTCACAGATACTGCCATATCCCTCACCACTCAGTTAAAGCTAGTCCCATAAAGTGACGGAATGGCCTATTACATGCTCAGCTCAGCACTTATGCTTTCCTGGGATTGGGTTGTTATCCTAGGGTAAAGCACGGAAGCTTCCCAGTGCTCAAGAAATGGCTTTAGAAACCCAGGGATAGGAACAGGATTGGTCTATTTTACTGTCAGTCCTGGTGACGCCCTTGTATAATTTTTATTCCCTGCCTCTACATTGTTGCATTGCAATAACTGGCTCCCCAGAGGCTGAGTGGGAGCTGTCTTCACCAGGATACACAGCATGGAATTCACTGAACTTGAAACTCTCACTGTGCTTGGTGGCTCTGGGTTTCTCATGGCGGTCGACCAGCCCACCAAGAAAGCAGTATAGTAGCTAGTGGGAGTAATCAACTGTGATCAGCAAAAGTATCTGGATTGTTGCTATGCAATACCAGTAGGAAGGAATATATCTAAAATCCCAAGAACTCAGTGAGGCTCATCTTGGTGTTTTTGTACCCAGGGGCAAAAGCAACCAGCAATTATAGCAACTGTGGCTCAACCACAGCAAGGAAGATAAAAGCTGATGGTCTCAGTTACCTCATCAGAGAAACAACCTACACTAGCAATGTGCTGGCCAAGGATGAGGACACTTAGAATGGGTAGTGGAAGGGGGCGGGGTTAGTGAATACGAATATGACCTTGATGTTAGTGCAGCAGTGAGAACGATGCTTATTCCATCCACTCTCTCACATTAAGTCCTTGCCGAGATTGTGACTGGCCATTGCCTTGGGGAACTCCATGAAGGATTGGACTTCACAGAGGCCAAGGACAGAGTGCAGCAAGAAGTGGACCAAAATGGACACCTTCAGTCACTATGTCAAATCCTTTCAACCTTTTCTTCTAACCACTGCTGCATCCATCAGGCTGTTCTGAACAGGGTTTGATGAGCTTCAGGGCAGTGCAACTTGACAGCACCTCTCCTCTCCCTTCCTGCCCTGGTACATATCAACGTTGGCGTCAGCTTGGCATTCACAACGGGGCAAGTTGGAAGCAGGGACTAGTTCACACCCAGGAGTATTAACCTTCAATCGATGGGGGACAGGCGCCAACATATTAATGTTTCCTCCATTTTGGGCCTCAGGGGACAGTTCTGAGGTTCATTTCATAAAGCTTCTTAGAAGATCTAAGAGGCTGAGAAAATACTCCAATACGATGATGATGATGAGTCAATAACACACCCTTAGATTGCCTCTCCCTACTTCCCCTTTCTTTTCCCTCATTTTTTGTTCGGGTTAAACCCTCGAACTATTGCACTTAAGCTTCACTTTGTGATGAATCCAGGAGGAGAGAAGTGAGAGGAGAGTTTAATTTTTGTACACGTAAGTTTGAGATGTCTCCATGAAACATGCAAGTGGAAATGCTGGGTGGGTGACTAGTAGATATAAAACTCTGGAGTTCAGAAACGTCTAGGCTCCTAACATGCAATTCATTTCCCAATTTTTTAAGTAGGAGATACAAGTAAAGGATAATAGAACATAAAAGCACACATGATCATCATATAAAGAAAGTCCACAGTATCTGTTACCAAGCAGGAAGGACATGAAAGGGTCTTCATAGAGATAGGACTAGATTGTGCTCTTAAAAGGGGTCATTTGAGGGACCACCAGGTGGTATAGTGGTTTAGGTGCTAGACTCTAATGTGGTTGACCGCAATTTGAGTCCCGGACCAGGCAGCTTGAAACTCATGCCAGGTACATGTGCATGCATGCACAAAATTCTAAGAGGAGAGTGGAGGAGAAGGGATTGCGGCATGGCCATCGCCCCTGGGGATGCTTTCTGTCTCTGTCTCTCCAGGAAGTGCACAGGCACAATAGCAAAATTCTCTCCAGAGGAAAAAAAAAAAGGAGTCATCGATGGAAGTAATAAGCATTTAAGTAGTGTTGAGTACAATATATTCAGCTTAGTAATGGTTCCCTGCTATTCTTGCTTTTTTTCCATCAAATTGTATCTTCAAATAAATGCCGAAAGATACTTTGCACAGCTCATTCGTCATTTAGCAGGGTAAGTTACTCCCTCTTTTTCATGCCCATAGTACCTAGTCTCTCTTCTGTACCTTTGTTATTAGGTTTATCTCACTAGAGTTACTTCATCTTTCAAAATTCTGTCTCCCCAATTAGAATGCACCCTCCTTTTTTTTTTCTATTCTTTTTTAAGAGCAATTTTTGCTATAGGACACATGCACTCACCAGAAAAAGAGACAGGAAGCAAGAAATCAGCAATCCCTTCTCCTCCACTCTCCTCTCAGAATTTTGGGCACCCACGCACATACACCCAGGCATGAGCTTTAAGCTGCACGATCCAGGATTTTAATCATAGTCACCTCATGGGAGTCCAGCAACGTAACCATTATGCCATCTGCTGGTCCCCGTACCCTCCTAATTAGTGGGATCCCCGTTTTTCTCTTTGGCACCTAACACAATATCTGACATAGAGGCAGCTCTGGTTGTTTGTCAAATAAATGAACACCTGCATGAATGTACCCCTTGCAGAAGACTGTATTGAGAAAAGAAATCATCCCTTAGAATTTCCAGCACCCTTATCTGACCTGTACCTCTCTTCAGTCACTATTGTCTGTCCCACCTTATGCATAGTTTCACCTGCACCTCCTCTAGTCCTATTATGCTGTGAATTCCTTTAGGGTAGGATTCATGCTTGAATCAGCTCTTACCTGGAATCAAAATGCCTGGCATAAAATGGGTGCCAGGAGCAATAAGCTTCAGTTACACCTCTCAAACTTAGATGTTCATAAACATCTCTAAGAAGTAGATTCCAACCTGGGAGATGGGAAGTGAACTAGAGAGGCTGCATCTCCTAAAAAACCCTCAGGTGATGCCAAGCAGCCGTCAACCACACTTTGAGTATCAAGGTCCTGAGGGCAATAGTTCTTGACCTTATATTATTAGAAAATAACCTGGGAAGATAATACATTCTGGGTCTCAGCCCCAGAGATTCAGATTTAACTCATTTAAGCTCTCCGAGCTTTAAGTACCAAGATCGAGAGTTAACAGAGCTTCATATATGAAAAAAGAAAACCTGCTATTGGATCAGTTCTTAACCTAAATTGCTGCAAATATCTGAATACATAACGCTTTAGAGAAAATGAATACCACATAGCATCAAATCCCCAAGTCTCAAATAATCTCCACGCAAAAGAGGCCCCTCCCTGCCTTTCTCTGACACGCCCCTCCAACGAGGTCCTTCCTTCTCTACGGGTCAACTTCCGACGTGGGGTTTGTCACGTGCCCGGATATGGGAAGTGGTGCGGGAACGGCCGCTTCACTCTAC
>NW_006204841.1:483831-533004 GCF_000334495.1 Tupaia belangeri chinensis
GGCATCGCTCTCCCGTTGTCAGGCCGGGTTTCCCCTCCGCACCTGTCGGGGTAGGCGCAGAGTCGGTCGGAGCCTCCTCCACCCCGCTGCTCCCCGGGGGCCTGGAGGAATACAGAGCCGGGAGGGACCCGGCACGTCCCCCTCTGGTTCCGCCCTCCGGAACTAAACCTCATTTGTGCAGAACGGCCCAGGTCGTGCGCTTTTTTGGCGTGGGCTAGGAGAGGAGGGCGTGACAGTGCCTTCCCGTGTGTCCAGATGCACGTTTTCTTCGGAGTCTTTTCAGTGCGTTTCCCTGTCACCGTGCATTTCTCTGTTCTGGGTGACAGTGCTCCACACTCCAAGATGTCTCAACAGCGCACGGGCCAGGCCGCTGGGCTCGCGCTGACAGGCTGTCGGCCCTGCACCGTAGTGGTACAACCGAGTTTAAGGAAGCAACAGTGGCCGTGTGCTTCTAGTGGTCGGACATGGGTTCTCAGACCTGGAGAGTAATGTTAGAGGACCTGCAGAGATTTGTACTGACTTAGGGAAGAGTACCGTGAGAACTGGCGCCATCGAATGCAAATGCCCCGGGAGCACAGGTGTTCATAGCTTCATGAACATGTCTGTCATCTTCACCTCTGTGACCTGAGCAGTGCGGGGCCCTTAGTAAACATTAGTATTGGCTGAGTGATTGAAGGGTCCCATACTGCTTTTCACTGTGCCTATCTCCTTTGTGAGGTGTGCCCAGTCTCCTCACTTGATCTCACTGTGCGCTTAGTCCTTACTTTTAACCAAAGAGGATGGGTCTTCAATGTTCATTTATCAGAGTTCAATATTCATTTGACCAGTTTTTACTATGCAGTTCAAATTATCTCAAAAAGGATTTGTTAAATACCTAATAAGAATTAAAAATTGATAGAGCATGTCTCTCTCTCGTGTCTCTTTTAAGACTTTTTTGAGATCCAGGTGTTCGTCATCTTATGAGTTCCTTAGCAAGTGTTTAATAAGTGCAGTAAGTGCTATAGAAATTTAGAGGAGCGATCAATTTGGATTAGGCACTTTATTAAATCAACTTCATATGAACCAGAAAGTGACATTAGGGTTTGGATAGGGAGGAGATAGTACTGTCTGCGTGGAAAAGTGCCTACGTAAAGATTTAAGCCTGAAAATGAGCAGAAAGAATGCTTGGAGGTGGAAGGTTTTGATCTGGGCATGTGTAAATATTGAGTAGGAGCCTGGTGTGATGAAAACTACATTTTAAGATCTCTTGGTTGGTTGGTCAGGATTGTAGAAGTACCAGGTGCTGTGCTGTTAAAGTTGATCTGAACCTGGGTGGGAACAGAGGGGAAGAAATAAATGACATGCAGATGGGGCATGCACAGAAACATGGTAGTAGATTTCCTGTTGACGGTGGAGGAGGGGATCGGATGTGACAGATTTTGACCCTGGACATTTGCTTACAGGTGTGAAAGTTCGAATGGGAGATCTTGGGGCGCTGTACTTGTTATTTGGCACTGTCATGCTAGTTAATTTAAATGTTTACTAAATGCCTGCGATGTGCTGGGTATCAAATTCTGGGAATAAAAACATGAATAAAACACAATCCTTGTCTACAAGAAAACTTCTTTTAATGGGGGAGAGAATACGGCTAACTAGAAAATTTAATTCATATGCACTGTGTTATCAGACTGCAGGAAATGTTAAATAGAAAAGGAATCAACACTTGTGTGTGTGGGGTTGGGGAGGCAGGGGGATTTCATCACAGAAAAGGCAACGTTTTGGATCTTGAGAGGTGAGCTGGACTTCCCAGGGACAAAATTAGTCTGGAAAAAGGAAATTGCATGAACTCCCCAAGGTCAGAAAGTACACTGGCCAGTGTGCAGTGTGGCCTGGGTGTAGAGTGGAAAAGAGCCCAACACAGTGTTCAGGCCTTAGAACATACTAAGTTGATGACAGAGACACTGTGATAGGCAGAGTGGAAGGTGAGGTAGGTGATGTGTAGAGAGATGTTTTGAAGTGAAAGCATTTGGGGAGACCAGTGCTTTGCTTTCTCTTTTCTCTGCAGAATAGGTGTCCATGTCACTTGCTGAGAGGGAGGAGGCTCATGCCGGAGTTGGTGGCTGCAGGTGATATGCCATCGGGTGCGGGGGTGTGTAAAAGAACTGCTGAGCGGCACTGCAAGTCCAGCTTTGGCTGGATCTAGGTACTTGCAGTACATGCAGTGCGCATGGATATGTGGATTTTTAAAGGGGTGTCTAGGGACCAGCAGGTGGCATGGCAGGTAAGGTGCTGGACTCCCACATGGCTGACTACAGTTCTAGTCCTGGACCTGGCAGCTTGGCTTGCTTTTTCATATTCCCTTTTTTTCTCTCTCTCTCTCTGGTCAAATTAAAAATAATAATAAATAAAATAAAATAAATAATGTGTTAAAAGGGGTGAGTGATAGCCCAAGAAAAGTGGGGGAAAACACGGTTTAAAGAGATTGACAGAATGAACTGTTTCTACAAAGTTAAAAATAGAAAACAAAACAAAACAAAAAACTTAAGGGAATAGTGTGGGTATAGGGAAAGGAGCACTGTTTCCAGGTTGAAAAACAAGTTAAGTTTGGAGAGGCCAGACAGACCAAGAAGAACAGGAAGAAAGGATTGTCAGACTAGAGGCTGAAACAAAGTTGAGATGGAAGTGGAAAGATACAATTTTTTGAGAAAAGCAATCTTTGGAATTGTAGCAGAGAGAGTTTCACAGACTTAGTAAAATATAGGAGAAACTAGTTTACAAAAGTGTCTTTGTGTTCTAAAAATGCATTGTAAATTATTGATTTAAAACTCATGATTTCAGACCAGTGGGTGTTGTGGAGGTTGGGGTGGCTAGATCCCACATGGCCAACTGTGCAGTTCGAGTCCCAAACCCAGCGACTTGAAAACTATGCCATGTATACTTACCTGGCAGGGAAGATGCCATGATCACGAAGGTGGTTTTCCTAGGTAGTGGGGGACTGCGTTCACGCTCTCCCCTGTTAAAAAAAACAAACAAACAAACAAAAAACCAACTATGCCGTGTGTGTGTGTGTGTGTGTGTGTGTGTGTGTGTGTGTGTGAGATGGAGAAGGGATTCTGGTGTAACCACCCCCCTTGCAGGGAGATTTCTCACTTTCCCTCTCTTTCTCTCTCTTTCTCTCACTCTCTATCTCTGATGAGCACACATGCCCTATAGCAAACTAAAAATAAAGTAAAACCCATAATTTCTTCATTTTCCTTAAGAAAACAATGGTATAATTAGAAGTTAATGTCCTAGGCAAGCTCTTATGTATGGAGTACTATGCACTTTACATCAAATCATAGTTTCGTGTATGTGCGTGTGTGTGTATATGCACACACAAATACGTATATCAAAAATAAAATTGGAGATTTTTTAAAAGAATTATCTAATTTTCCTTATTTATTTTAATTTGACCAGAGAGGGACAGAGTGAGTGAAAGAGAGAGAGTGAGTGAGAAAGCAAGCCACCAGGCCCAGGACTCAAACCATGGTCGGCCATGTGGGTGTCCAGTGCCCTTAACCACCTTGCCATCTGCTGGTTCCAAAATGGGAGATATTTTAAAAAATATTTTAGCCCTGGGCCAGTAGATGGCATGAAGCTTAAGGCATCAGTCAAGCCCTACATAGACAAATCCTTGGTTCAAGTCCCAGGGGTGCCTGTGTATGCATGCCCAAAATCCCGAGAGGAGAATGGAGGAGAAGGGGTTGCATCGTGGCCATCCCCCCAGGGGTGATTTCTTACTTTCTCTCTCTTTGGGGACCCTATACCAAGAACAACAGTAACCAAAAATGTGTTATTTTCGACCCAGCCATGGTCATCTAGGCAGTGGCATCTGCTCTGCATTGCTGGAAGCCCTGTGGCTGATCCCAGGCTCGGGAGGGATGGTGGGGATGGACCCAGCCAAGGTCGCTGGCTTCTACTCCCACCCACCCTGGGCACACTCACATGCATTCTTTTCATGAAAAAACTATAAAAAATATTTTAACCTAAGTTGATAGTTAAGAAAAGACACTGAATTAGGTAACAAAAAGAAGCTATTATCAAAATAGAATTCACATACTATAAAAGTTACCCTTTTCAAGTATGTAATTGAGTATTTTTTATTATATTCACAAGGTTGTACAACATCACGACTGTCTAATTCAAGGACATTTTAACACCCTAGAAAGAAACACCGGGCTCACTGGAAGTCAGTCTTTCATCCCTCCTCCTCTAGCCCCTGGCACAGTGATCTTTCTTTCTTGAAGGATGGTCCTGTTCTGGACCTTTCATGTAAATGGAATCATATACTGTGTGGTCTTTCATGTCTGGCTTCTTTCACTTCCATAGTGTTTTCAAGATTCATCAATGTTGTAGCATAAATCGATGTTTTATTCCTTAAGAGCAATAAAATTCCACTGCCTGGCTATATTACATATCGCTTATCTATTCGTCAGTTGATGGACATTTGTGTTGTTTATTGCATTTTTTGTCAATTGCAAATAATGTAATTGTCTGGACATGTTTTCAAGTCCCTTGGGAGTAGTATTGCTCAACATATGGAAACCCATGTCTAACGTTTTGAGAAATTGTCACACTGTTCCAAAGTGGCTGTCCTGTTTTACGGTGCCACCAGCAGTGTATGAGAGTTTGGTTTTCTCCACATCTTCACCAACATTTGTTACTGTTTTTTCATTTTAGCCATCTAGTTTTTATAAAGTGGTAGATCACGGTTATGACTTGCATCTCCATAGTGGGTAATGATGATGAGCATCTTTTCGTGTGCTTATTGGCCGTTTGTGCATCTTTGGAAAAATATCTATTCAGATCTTTTATTTAGCTTTCAATTGGGTTGTATTTTTATTGTTAAATAATAGTTCTTTATGTAGGAAAATATATTTAAGGATTGAACATGAATTTAAAAAAATTTCTTGAGTGTGTGTGCGTGTGTGCACGTATGAAATAATACTTGGTAAATACTTCCAAAAAATTTTAGTTAGATAACATTGCTTCTTTAATTTCATGTCCAAATTTACAGCTTTATATTTTTAGGATACAGGTGTGTTAAATTTTTTTTATGTTTATTGACTAAAAATTAGATCATTTTTGAATTATCAACAGAAGAGTGTAAGGCAGAATGATTTTGAAAATGAACTTAATATCTATATTCTGAATTTTTCAGCTGAGAAAAGATGACAGCCATCAAGCATGCGTTACAAAGAGACATTTTTACACCAAATGATGAACGTCTGCTGAGCATCGTGAATGTCTGCAAAGCAGGAAAAAAGAAAAAGAACTGTTTTCTGTGTGCTACGGGTAGGTATTTTTTTAAAGTACTTATTTAACATTCTTTCATTCCTCAGGGGCTATTTCCTCCTTGTTTTAAATGTTCACATTGACTTTATAATTGGAAAACATGTGGATCCAACAAAATTTTTTGTTTTTAATTTTTGCCATAGGGTGCATGCACTCATGGAAGAGAGACAGAGAGAAAACTGAGAATTCACCTCCCGGGGGGCATCACACCACAGTTCCCTCTCCTTTCCTCTCTTGGGATTTTGGGCATGCACACGCGCCCTGCGTGTTTTTCAGGCTACCATGTCTGGGACTAGAACTATGCAATTTTTTGAAAATAAGTATAAGACTTTTTTCTGTAACGGAGTTGGTTTGGTAAGTTACATTTTTAAGGGATTTTTTTTCAGGTTTTTCTTTTAGGGAACATGACTTAGTTTTCAAAATCCTTTATCAGCCCTCTTCCACACACAACTTTAGATATAGGATCTTTATCATTTGAACTCCCTCGGTGGTTTTTTTTTTTAGATTTTTCCCTTAGAGTAGCATGCACCCATCGGGGAGGAAGAAAGAGATAGTGAGAGAGAAATTAAGAAATCCTCCCCCAGGGGTGGGGGGGGGTGGCCACACCACAATTCTTTCTCTTTCTTGCTTTGTAATTAGCCTAATAAGTATTATTCTGGACTCTTGGGCATGCAGGCACATGCGCCCGGTGTGATTTTTAAGCCAGCGGATGCAGTACTCAACCACAGTCAGCCATGTGAGAGTCCAGCAAGGTAACCGCCATGCACCTGCTGGCCCCCTCACCTTTTTTAGCACTTCACCTTCCTCATTTACATGTACTATCTATACTGAGCTACTTGTTGTTCCTTGAAACGGTGTTACACTTGTCCCGGCCTCTGGCTTTACATATGTCAACCATTCTTTAGGTTTTACCTAGTACTCTTCTTAGAACTGGTCTGAAGGGTCTCAGGGGATGTGCCCTCTAGTCTGATTTTGATGCGTTCTTTAGGAAGCGAGGCAGTCGTCAGTCTCAGCAGCTATTATAAAATATCGCCCCTGTTTTAGTGTCCCCTTGCACCTCACAGCTGTATGTGCAGTGACTGAATGAGGAACGAGCGAACAGTATTTCTAATGACTGTGTTTTACTCAACAGTGACAACCGAACGGCCCGTGCAGGTGAAGGTGGTCAAAGTCAAGAAGTCTGATAAGGGAGATTGCTATAAAAGGCAGATTGCTTGGGCCCTTCGAGACCTTGCTGTGGTAGATGCCAAAGATGCTATCAAAGTATGTTTTTCTTAGTTCTTTCACCTGTGTTTAGAAAATGTCTTTGATTTTATAACTGTTGCTATATATTCTAAGATGATCTAAACTTGCTTTGTAATTAGCCTAATAAGTATTATTCAGCTTTCCACCCTGCTGGCTCCACACTCTTAGGCTAATGAAAGAAAAGTGCATGTATGTGTATGTTTCATTCTTTTTGCTTTTTAAAAATCTACAGTTTGTTTGTGCATATCATAAACTGGAGCAAAATAACCTTGACTCCATAAAGGTTCTTCTTTGTCTAGGTCCAGTATACTTAGTATAAAATCCATAATGAAAGGCCTTGCTGTGGTGGCACAAGCAGTTAGGCCCCACTGTGCAAGGCCAGAGCCTCATCTGGCCCAGGTTCAGATCCTGGGACCAACCTGAACAGGTCAGATGTGGTAGCACAGTCTGTGATCCTGGCTGACTAAGGAGCTTGGACAGAGGACTGCAACAGCCAGACCCTGTCAAAATACTGTCTTCTTCTCACTCTCTCATGCACATGCTCCATTATAAATAAAAGGGAAAGTAAAAAAAAGAAACCGGACAAAGTGACGGAGTTACACCAGGTACTAACTAACTAACTAACTAAATATTTCAAAACAATTTTAGGAGAGTCCTATAAATCTGTACAATTCAAGTTTCTCCCAGTGTCAATAATGGCTTTTCTTTAAGTATTTGAGGCAAACTGGGCCTAGGAAGGTGCTTAGGGATATCCTAAGAAGCACCCAAGTTTTAGAAGAATGTGGGTAGATGTGGAAAATAGGACTTGACAGGTGCTGAGAGAGAGAGAGTATATGTGGAAAGAAAATTAGAATGAGATTTTAATTCTATTTATTTATTTATTTATTTTAGAGATTTTTTGCTATAGCACACATGTGCTTGCCAAAGAGACAGAAAACAAGAAAAAACGCCCCATAGGGTGGGGAGGGGTGCCCACACCTCAGTCCCTTCTCCTTCATTCTCCTCTCAGGATGTTGGTCATGCATGCACATGCACCCAGCATGAGTTTTAAGCTGCCAGGTCCAGGACTCGAACCATGGTCAACTACGGGGGGGAGGGGGGGGGTTCAGCAATGGATGTAACCATTATACCATCTGCTGGTCCCAAGAATGAGTGTGGTTTTGTTTTTGTTTTTGTTTTTTGTTTTTAACATTTCAATAAATAATTTGTGTTACAGTAGGAGGGATTAAGAGCAGAGGCTTTTTTGGTAGATTTCTGTTTAAGAGAAAAGGGCATTTTTGAAGTCCCTCTTTGTTAAAAAGCCTTTTCCCTTTCTGGTTTTGCATCTTATTACCCTGTTGACTGACATAATTCACCGACATTGCTGAATGCTTATTTGAATGCTTTCTCACAGCTGACGCCTCATTGCTGACTTGCTTAATGGATTTCTTTTTCATTTTATGTAGGCACCTTGGTGTGTGTACGCTATATATGGATAGAAAACATAAAATTTTTATACATAGCCTAACATTAGCCATTTAGAATCACACATTGATTTGTGTGAGTGTTGCCACTTGAGCACTCAGCTACTTTTATGGCATTATGGGAAATATTCCCAGGAAAGAGCTCATTTCCCATCAAGTTTCATATTAGTTGCCAATACTCTTAGATTTTTTTTTATAATAATGCAATTATATTTCATTGTAAATGCAGCTTTTTAATTTTTGACACTTCAATTCTATTTATTAAGCTATCCATTGAACTAACTAGTGGTTCTGTAATATGATTGTTGTAGCAAAGGTCAGATCCTGATCCCTAACATATTCCAACTCTTCATAGTAAAGTGCGATAGACTTTGAAGTCTGCATGCCTACATTTTACTCCCCCTAAATAGTGCTCTAAATGAATTGAATATGTTGTCTTCCTGCTCTGTGAAGCATTAAGAACACTTGAGCCTGTTTTTCATTCTTCAGATATGAAGAAAAGTATGCATTCATATGTTTTCATTTCTTATATAATGTTAAGTGGTTCTGTGTTCAAAGGAGTAATTTTATCCTGGTGTGGAATTAATGTTGTAATGTGACTTGAGGGACAGGTAAAAGCCATCGTGTTCAGTGGTGTTAATTAGATTGGTTGAGCTTCCTTGCCATTTGAAAGAATTTTCTTTTTTGTAGAAGTTTTTGCCTTAGGGTGCGTGCACTAGCAGGAGAGAAAAAGAGACAGAGACAGTAAGAGGAAAAGTAAGAAATCACTCCCCAAATAGGATGGCCACACCAAAATCCCTTCTCCTCCATTCTCCTTTTGGGATCTTGGGCACGCACACCCATGCACCCAGCATGTTTTTCAAGCTACCAGGTCCAGGACTCGAACAGCAATTGGCCATGTGGGAATCCAGCCATACCATCTGCTGGTTCCATCACTTGAAAGAACTTTAAAACTCATCAACATTTCTGTTTTTTGAGCCATCTGTAATCATTCTGTATTTTCAAAATGGAAAACGATGAGGTGCATCCCTCATTTGTTCTTGGACAGTACACCAGGATGTAGATTTTTTTTTTTCTTATATATTACAATTAAATGATCTATTTCTTATCAAAGACTTTCAGTGTCAAATCATAGTCATAAATAATATATTATCAAAGAAAAGGTGTTCCCATAAAACGCCATAGGCAGTTTACAAAGAAAAAGTAGGTCCACATCAAAACCAGAGACCGTTGTCAACTGACTGCTGGGGGAGCCGAGGCACCAGGCCTCCACTGAGCTTACGACTGCACTTGACTCAGACCGACAGGTGCAGGGAGATGGTGACCACAGCAGTAGTTTTTCACCCAGCTTTTGGTGGTAAAGTTCTTGCTATAAATTGAATTCTCTAAAGTCTCCCCTTGTTGAAGTCACTTAGCAAATTTTTAATTGTCATTTTTTTCCCCATGAACAGCTTCAATTCCTTTTTCAAACATAGATTTTACATTAATAATGAAGGATGTGATAAAAAGCAATATCTTTTCATTTCAGGAAAATCCTGAATTTGATTTACATTTTGAAAAAGTATACAAATGGGTTGCCAGCAGCACTGCTGAAAAGAATGCATTTATTTCATGCATTTGGAAATTGAATCAGCGCTATCTCCGAAAGAAAATTGATTTTGTCAATGTTAGCTCGCAGCTCTTGGAAGGTAAAGTTAAATAAAAATACATGTGTAACATCAAGTATATCTCTAGGTAAATGTATAATTTGAAGTAATTTTTCAAAGTAATTAGAATATTGATTTACTTTACATCATAAAGAATTTAAGAATACTTTTATTTTTTTATTGCAGAAGAGTTGCTGTTTATTGTAGAACATTGCTACAATAAAAAAAAGATAAACTTACTCTTTAGAGACAACTACTCTTAACATCCTTTTTAGATAGTCTTGTTTCAACATAAATGCTTTTTTAAATAGAGAATATATATTTTATTTTCTAACATACTTTTTCATATAATGTATAATGAGCATTTTTTCATGTTATTAAGTACTTAACCTCTACATTATTTTAATAGCACATAGTATTCCATTGAATAGATATACCATAATTTATTTAACTAATCATTAATTTTTAATTTTTCAGTCTTTGCTTATGGGATGAGAAGTTTTTTTGTGCAGAATGTCGTGTTAAAAACCCAGCTCTGGGGTCAGAGGGCCTGGGTTCAGATCCTGACTTGGCCGCTTAGTAGCTGTGTGACCTGTGTAATGACTCGGCCTCTGTTTCAGTCTCCCTCACCACAGAAATAGAGCTGATAGTCCATCTGCTCACATCGGGTGGTTGTGAGGATGAAAGTATTTACTAATACGAACATGATGAGGACAGTCCCAAGTACATAGTAAATGTCCAGTAAATGTTAGCTATTGCTACTGTAGCGTCACATTGTCAGGATAAAATCCTCAGATGTGACGTTCGTTAGGATATTTTTGATCACTGTAACTTCAAAGTTTTACTCTGGATTATTTTGTGTTTCATGACAAAAGCTCTAGCGTTATTGAATACGTACGGTGAGATTTTTATGCTTTTAAATTTTATAAAGACATAAACGCTGTAAGAAGATAGTTTTCTAGGCTTTGTGAATACAAATTATATTCTTTATCTCAAAAAAATAGTTAAAATAATAGCTGTTATCCAGGTGAACAGAATTGCTGCTCCTCTTTATGGAGGAAAAAAATTATATAGATTTGTCTTAGGTTATATATTAGAAAGAAAATTTAGATTTGTCAAAAGTTGTATATTAACATTTAAAAATAGTTTCTGGGGGTACCAGCAGGTGACATAATGGTTAATGTCACTGGTCTCCCACATAGTCAACTGTGATTCAAGTCCCAGACCCGGAGGCTTAAAACTCACACCAGGTGCATGTGCATGTCCAAAATCCCAAGAGGAGAATGGAGGACAAGGGATTGTGGCATGGCCACCCCCTCAGTAGGATGATTTCTCACTTTCTGTCTCTCTGTCTCTATAGCGAGCACATTGTCTTTTAGACCATGCCCCTAAAAAAAAAAAAAAAAAAAAAAAAAAAAAAGGAAAGAAAAAAACCTCTAAAAAGAAAATAGCTTCTGTTCTGTTAGGTTGAAACATCTGAAACTCAGCCATTTTAACCTACAAAACTGGTAGTTTCAGGTGCTTCAAACCACTTATTTAGTCACTTGCCCCTCTTCTCCGTTCTGTCTTTCCTTGGACCTTGCTCTCCTAGAACGTGGTATTCTTTCCCAGTGCGTACTGCTTAGTGGGCCTGCTACTGGTTCTATTTAGGCTTGACTCTTGAAATCGCCAGAGGCGAGTCACATCTCCCAAACCCTGTGCTGTCTGCCCAGTGGGGCTGGCCTTGCAGAGGAGCCCCCAGGATGGGCATCTCAGCAACACTAGTTCCCGACGTCTCCGCAGTTCAGGGTGTTGAGGGATGATCTTCAAAAAATGTATGGGGACCAGCAGTTAGCGTAATGGCTATGTCTCTGGACTCCCACGTAGTCGACCGTGGTTCGCGTCCCAGACCCGGTGGCTTAAAACTCACGCCGGGTGCGTGTGCGTGCGTGCCCAAGATCCTGAGAGGAGAGTGGAGGAGAAGGGATTGCGGCGTGACCATCCCCCCTGGGGGGTGATTTCTCGCTTTCTGTCTCTCTGTCTCTCTCTGTCTGTCTGGCGAGCGCACGCGCCCTACGGCAAAAACCTCTCCAAAAAAAAAAAAAAGTATGGTAATTTTTCTTACATAGTACTGAAATCTGCTTTTGATGGCTTTTATTTTTTATTATTTCGAAGTTGAACATTCTGATGAGTCAGTAATTCACAAACTTGCTGTTCTGTGTATTTCATGTTTCCAGAAATTGTTCACTGCCTAAGATGTGTTTTAAGCCAACATATTTCGTTAGGACAACCACATGGGAAAATGCATGTTCCACCTGGATCACTAAGACATTTTATAAATTCAGTGATAAGAGTCTTAACTGTTTTTGAGAATGAAGTGTCTAAAAAGGCATTTAATTTTTCAAGGCATGAAAGGTGTAGACATTTTCATATTTACAAACCTTAACCCTAATTGAGATCACTTTTAAGAATACTGAGAAAGAAAAAAAAAAAAAGAAAAAAAAAAGAATACTGAGAAGATCCTTAAGAATTTCACTTTGGGCGTGGTGGTTAAGGGCACTGGACTAGCATGGTCGACCATGGTTCAAGTCCTGGACCTGGCGGCTTGCTTTCTCACTTCTCTCTCTCTCTCTGTCTTTCTCTGGTCAAATTAAATAAATAAATCAACAGGGAACCAGCAGTTAGCGTAATGGCTATGTCGCTGGACTCCCACATAGTCGACCGCAGTTCGCATCCCGGACCCTGTAGCTTAAAACCCATGCCGGGCGCGTGGGCGTGCGTGCCCAAGATCCCGAGAGGAGAATGGAGGAGAAGGGATTGTGGCGTGGCCATCCCCTCTGGGGGGTGATTTCTCGCTTTCTGTCTCTCTGTCTGTCTCTGTCTGTCTGGCGAGCGCACGCGCCCTATAGTAAAAAAACCTCTCAAAAAAATAAAATAAAATAAATCAATAAAGTTAAATAAAATAATTCCTTTTTTTTAAAAAAAAGAATCTCATCTTGAAAATCACTTTCTGTTAGATCAGTAGTTGTAGCTTTGGTTTAGTGGAGCCTTCAGGAAATAGCTTTATTAATGTCTATAAAGTCGTCTTAATGGGCCTTGAAATCACATTAATTCCTGTTTAAAAAAAATAATTGTCTGTTAGCTTTGAGTAATGATGAAAACAAAAGCAAAGAAAAAAATTACCACCTCTTTTAAGAGCTAAATAATCATTCACATAAAATATTCGGATTGTAAATGCTGGCATTGACAAATTCGGTATTTATCAGTGACAATGGAATGCTCACATTAAATAACTGGGACTTCTCAGCTGAAGAAGGTTTTTAAAAGAGGACTTTGTTAGCAGGTGAATAGAATGACATTTTTGTTTGGCCTTTTCTTTTTCAAAAATCTTTGATTTGAATCCTTCAATGCCCACTTGAACTCATATTTCTTGTGTTTCTCTGTTGCTTTTATTAACTTGACTCAATCTTGTCCTTTCTAACAGTGTTTTGTGACTAATGCTCTGTGAGTTGATGTCTGGGGAAAGCTTTTGGGCCTTGAATGAAAGTAACTGGACTAAATGTGTGAGTCACAACTGATCTAAAAATAATCCCCAGGAAATGATCTGTTCCTAGTTTTCTTCTCCAAGGACTAGTCTTCAAAGACTAAGAGAAAAAAGAATGATAAATATATTTTTTAAGTCACTATCAGAAAATGAGTTTAAAATATGAACCCTAGAAATGTAGCTTCTGATTAATCTTTCCACTTTGTAGTTGATTTCGATGTTGTCTTTTGAACCTTAATTTAGCAGGAAGTTCATATGAGACAGGTAGTGTTTTAAAATTTTAAACCTGTATGCTTTTCTGCCCAGCTAATATTCTTTGCTTACTTTCCTCTGCTTTTTTCATACCTTTTTACTCTCCAGAACTGCCTAAAGTTACAGAAGGTGCGTAACACCTTTTCTTCTATTCTATTCCAGATGTTTTTACCATTGTTATATATACTGTTGCATCTTTTATGAAATTGTGTAACAGGGACAGATTTATATAAAAATTTGTATAGTAATAAAATTACTGGTAGCATTCATTATTTGGCTTCCAAAGAACTGTTTCAAAGGGGGAAAAAAAGTACTTCTAAAGCAATTGTTATGATCATTTAAAATACCTGTTTATTTTAAATAATCTCCTTGTGGAAGGAGCGATTCAGCATTATTTGGGCAGTTCCTGCCCCCTAGTGGCTAACAAGTGGTCTTACATGACAGTTTAACATTTCCACATGAACAAACAGTTTCAGTGGACGAGGAAATCGGGTGATGCCGCACTAAAGAACTTAACATTTATATACCATAACCAGAATTTGCCTGTACCAAAAGTTTTAGCCCTGTCCTTTTTTTTCTGGGGTGTTATCACAATTTGCCTAATTTATTAGTCTTAAGGGTAATTTCCTTCTTACTTTGAATTAACTGTTTTTTGTTCTGGGACAAGTGGACATATTTCAAATCATGCTGAATGTAAATATTAATTTTCATACAAAATAATACTAAAAGAATCCAGAATTTGTGATTTAAATTGTTTCCCATTTAGATTATGAAAACCAGTAACTTTATTTAGAGCAGTAAAATAACCTTTTAGGGGTTATAAATTACTTTATATAAAATGCCCACATGCTAAATGTATTTTCTTGAAAAAATAAACTAAAATGTTTATTCAGAAAGTACTTCAGGTTTGACCTCTTGGTCTAATGCTGGGTCATCAGGAAAGTCATGACATATTTTTCTATGTAAAGATGCATCAGGACTTTTTCAACAACCTAATATTGTAAAGCTTAAAGACCATTCAAGTTTTTGTAATCTCAAACAGCCATGTTGTTGCTGCTTTTTTATTAGTGTTATCTAGAAGCTTCCATAGCTCATCTTTAGGAATTTTATCAATACATGTAGAATATTTTTAAACAAAGACTCATGGAAAATGCAGCCAGTATTTTCAGTGCCCAGAATAAATTGTGGATTATAGGTGCATTTTTCATTTCAATTAGAAGTTACTTGAAATAAACATGATGTAACAAAGATGAAAAGAACAAAACTAACAGGAGAAAAGTGTTGCCTGGAAAAAAAAGGAAAACAAATGTTTTTCATGTGTCTGAATTAATACTTACTGTTTTATGAGAGTAACAACAACCTCAGGTAGGGAAAAAAAAACAATTAGGTTTGTTTCCATGTATTTTTTGTGTGTTTTGTTTTTCTTTTTGCATTCTGGTTTAATCGTGTTTTAGGGAATTACGACTAAAGCCTGCTTTAACACTTGTAGGTCAGTGAACTAGACTGCGTGCTTTATATTTGTTATTTCTTAGGACCTTATTTTATTAACATGCAATTCTTTATAAACATGGGGTTGCCTTTTTTCCCATACGTTTTAAATTATCCTTCCCTATTTCAGGCACTAAATGTGACCCATGCTTATAATTGATCTTACTTAGCTTTAATGACCTTGTTATAGTCCTTCCAGCTTTCTGACTGTTTTAATTTGCATTTTATCATCTTTAAGAATCTGTTCCAAGTGGAGAAAATCAGAGTGTGACAGGAGGTGATGAAGAAGCAGTTGATGAATACCAAGAGCTAAACGCAAGAGAAGAGCAAGACATTGAAATCATGATGGAGGGCTGCGAATATGCAATTTCCAATGCTGAAGCTTTTGCAGAAAAGTTGTCCAGGGAGCTGCAGGTGTTAGATGGGGTAAGACTTCTTGAATCTATGAATAAGTGATGTGTGGTGGATTGAGAAAGCTGGGAGACTCCTGTTTTACTGCCTCAGCACTTAGGCCTGCAGGGTGTGATGATTGCTGGCTTTGTAAGCACCACCACCAGCCTCCATTGGTCTTTCACTGTTGCATTCAAAAGACAGAACCACTCCTGTCAAGCCAGTGAAGTCAGTTGGCCGAGGTTCTGGATTTGGGGAGTTGCTTTTTTCTTTTTCTTTCTATTTTCCTTTTTAAGTAATTATTTAACTTTATTTATTCATTTATTTAGTTTAATTTGACCACGGGTGGGAGGAAGTGAGAAGTAGGCAGCCAGAAACCATTTTAGAGGATGATTGCCCCCAGGCTCTGAAACACCTCAGAATAGGTCATTGTTAAAGAATAGCACTTTTGCTTTTTAGACAGGGGGAGGTACAAATTAGAAAGAAAGAAAGCTGAAATAGAAACATTTACCAACAAGAAGCAGAATAGGTGAGGAGAATACTGGAGGAAAAAAGATCTTTGACTTCTCCACTAAAATGTTTTAGAATAGAGCCTTCTAATTTGTATGCAATTTCTGAGTCTGTTATCTTTTATAAATGCATACCCACTTACTGTAAGAATAATCAAAAATAAATCTTTTGAGGTTTTTCTGTCTTGTTTTATTTCTTTCCTTTTTTTAGGAGAGATTTTTGCTAAAGGGCGTATGTACTTGCGGGAGAGACAA
Organism: Tupaia belangeri chinensis; assembly: GCF_000334495.1. Taxonomy (NCBI): domain Eukaryota; kingdom Metazoa; phylum Chordata; class Mammalia; order Scandentia; family Tupaiidae; genus Tupaia; species Tupaia belangeri. The sequence goes on from NW_006204841.1 coordinate 499,916, forward strand.
AGAGACAGAAAACAAATCACCCTCCAGAGAGGATGGCCACACTGCAGTCCCTTAGCCTCTATTCTCCTCTCGGGATTTTGAGCACGCATGTACATGCACCCCGTGTAAGTTTTAAGCTGCCAAGTCCAGGATTCAAACCGCAGTCCACTATGTGGGAATCCAGCAAAGTACTATTATGCCATCTGCTGGTCATGTCTTGTTTTATTTCTAAGAAAAGATAAAGCTTTTATTTATTCTTTTTTAAGAGATATTTTTACTGTAGGGTGTGTATGCTCACTAGAGAGACAGAGAGACAGAAAGTGAGAAATCACCCCTCAACGGGATGGCCATGCCACAGTCCTTTCTCCTCCATTCTCCTCTTGGGATCCTGGGCACACACACACACACACACACGCACCCAGTGTGAGTTTTAAGCCGTCGGGTCCAGGATTCAAACTGTGGTCGACTATGTGGAAGTCCAGCGACATAACCACTACACCTTCTTCTGGGCCCAAGGTAAGCTTTTAAATAGTCCTTCAGAGAATAAGGAACATTTCAAAGACTTAAACGTTGTTGAGGCTTTATACATGAAATGTGTAGAGTCTAACTCAGAGAACATACATGACTAGTCCAAGCTTAGAAGTTTACAAAACTCACTGGAAGCAAATCCAAAAAGAGATTTCAGGATGTGAGTGTGAAAATTGTCCTGGGCAGACTCAAACCCCAGCTCTGCTATTCAGAAATGTCAATGAGTTCTGCTCTTGGGTTGCACTTAGAGTTGAGTTATTGTGAATAGTATATAAACCAGCGTTTCCGAAATAACAGTACCAGCTGTACAGTGAAATTCTTTTCATCCTTTGTCCAAGTTTTCCATCATGCCATGTTCCTTGACTTCTTATTGTGCCCTAGTGATTTATATTTCCCTTTGTAATTAATATTGTATATATGTTCTAAGTCATATTGCTTTGCAGTTTAATTTTTGATTTCACAGCTTTCTTATTTCAGGGAATTCAGAATCAAAAGTCAGAATCTCTGCCAGCAAACGCTTTTGAACTAAGACTGTAGGTGTTCCTGGGTCTCTGGCCTCTCAGTTTATCCTGTCAGATTGTGCACTTGCTAAATCTTCACACTGGAATTAACTAATCCTTTTTATTGATAAAAATCAGAATAGTTTAGAAAGCAGTGACTAAGGGATGGTGGTTTGTTACTGCTAGCCTAAGGGAAAAAACATACTTGCAAGTGAAAGAAAAGAAAAAGGTGGTAGAAGGCGCTGTCTTTTGGCTATATCCTCTTCTGCATCTTGGTAGAACCCACCACACTCAGTTATAAGTTAGTTCCATGTACCCTTCATAGGCTGGTATAATACTGCTCCCCTCTCAGCTAAGATATTTCACAGGAGATTTTTCTTCTATTAGGGTTTCGCATAGATGTTAAGTATATGGAATTTCTATACCCGTTAGAATTGGAAGAATTGTAAAAGACGGCATGGCCTAATGCTCCTAAGTTTACAGAAGCAAGAGCCGCCATTACTGATGATCCATTCTGATGCAGACCTCCACTTGCACAGTCTGTGAAAATAAAATCCTAAGACATGGTCCTTAACCTTGATATAGAAGCAGGTTCATGAAATACTGTGTAAAAATGGAATGTAAAACATCAAGTGACAAACCATAGGAAATTTGTATATCAGTTTTAGTTACTCTGCTTCCAAAGACATTTAGCAACGTTTCATCATTATATTTCTTTTTACGCATTTAAATAACAAATATTATTTTTGTTTTTGACTCTGTAGGCCAACATCCAGTCAATTATGGCCTCTGAAAAACAAGTGAACATCCTGATGAGTTTACTAGATGAAGCTCTAAAGGAGGTAGATCAGATTGAATCGAAATTGAGCAGCTATGAGGAAATGCTCCAAAGTGTAAAAGAACAAATGGATCAGATTTCTGAAAGCAACCACCTAATTCATCTTAGTAACACTAATAACGTAAAACTTCTCACTGAAATAGAGTTCCTTGTGGTAAGTATGATTATAAATTAACAACAAAACCAAAAGCCAAAAAAAATCTTGACAATATATAAAACCGATTTGTAAACATTTTCTAATGAGAGCACGATTTAAACTAATTCCAAAATCTTAGCAACAGTTAGGCTTGAGTAGCATCTTGCTTATAACTTTCCCCAAGTTACAGGTGCAAATATGTTTCCATATATTCCAGAACCACATGGACTTGGCCAAAGGCCATATAAAGGCCCTTCAGGAAGGAGATCTCGCTTCTTCCCGGGGCATCGAGGCCTGCACAAATGCTGCTGATGCCCTTCTGCAGTGCATGAATGTAGCCCTTCGACCAGGTGTGTTCACTGGAGTGGGTGCAGTCTGACCAAACACCTGAAACCAAACCTGGAGCTTGCTATGAAAAGTTGAACAGGGCTAGCCGGTAGTGTGGTAGTTAAGATAGTTCAGTTCGAGTCTCAGACCCAGCAGCTTGAAAAACATACCATACATGTGTGCACATATGTGAAATCCCAAAAGGCAGAATGAAGAAGGGATTGTGGCATGGCCATCCTCTGTGGGAAGTGCTTTCTCCCTTTCTCTCTTTGTCTATCTCTCTCTGACAAGCATCTGCACCTTCTAGCAAATTTAAAAATGGATTGACGTACATGGAGCAAGTTGTTGAGGGTTATATTATCAGCTGTTCAAACAAGTTTCCCAACATATTTCTGCTAACTCTAAGAACGTTTTCATTTCAATTCCTTCTGATTGACTTTCAGTGACTCAAAATAATACTATAATCTTATTTTAGAACAGTCCACAGAAACGAGCACAAAGTAGACACTTTGCTTAGACCAGAGTGCATAAGGTTGTTCTGGGCTGTGGTTCCAAAACTTGAGTGTACATCAACACGTGCAGTGCATGTTAAAGCACAGGCTGCCAGACCGTCTCTGTGGCCTGGTGTGGTTAAGGCACCAAGTTCCATATGGCCAATCACATGGTTCAAATCTCAGTTCCAGTGGCTTGAAGAACACACTTGTTGGGTGTGTATGTGTGCCCCAGATCCCTACAGGATAAAGAAATGGAGAAGAGATTGCAGTATGACCATGCCCAATTTGGGGCTGCTTTCTCCCTCTCGTCTCTGTTGTGCACTCTCTCTCTCTCTGATAAGTACACATGCTCCCTAGCAGGTCAGGGAAAAAAAGAAAAGGAAAATACAGATTGATAGATTCAGCAGATCTGGGCTGAGGTCCTAGAATCCAAATTTTTCTTTCCTTTTTTTAAATTTTCTTTTTACTTTTATCTACTGTACATCTTTACAGCATACAGCATGCTACTGTACGTCCTTACAGCATGAGTACACAGCTTCTTAGTCCAGCCACAGATCTGACTGTAGAATCTGAGTCCTTAACAGTTCCCAGGTTAAGACGGGACCTCTGTACTGTGTTCTCCCGCTTACCTTTTATAAAGCCAGTGAATAAACCAGCAAAACTTCAGGCTCTTGAAAACTTCTATATGGCCCCTACTTGAAATACACTTGTTAACCATCAAGGAAATCTTCTCGCCCATTAAATCAGTCTGGAAATGTGGTTCCGATTGCAGGCCACGACATGCTCCTGGCAGTCAAGCAGCAGCAGCAGCGATTCGGTGATTTGCGGGAGCACTTTGCCCGGAGACTGGCCAGTCACCTCAACAATGTTTTTGTACAACAGGTAATTTTATTTTATGTATGCTGACATGTTTCTGTATATTAGTTATTTAACACCTTAAATTTAAATTCCCACATTTTAAAAAATTCAGTATATTTAACTGGGGCTAAATCAATTTGATTTTAAGTTTTTGAAATATGCACATACTTGTTCATAGATGCATTTTGGGCCTCAGCTGCCTCCTTAGATAGACAATCTGCTTCCTTTCAGCTAAAACACTCTGATTCTAAAAATCAAGTAATTATATTTTTCAATTACAGTACCATTCTTATTTATAAAAGTAATTCAAACTTAGTTTTATTGTTTACTGTTGAAACAGTTTTATTTTCATTATTTTCCAAACCAGGACTTGATTCAGTGTCTTAAATGGTTCATAGAATCTATGTGCTTAAATACATAGAGTGAGAGAGACCAGCAGGTGGCGTAGTGGTTAAGGCGCTGGACTCCCATGTCGTAGACCTTGATTCAAGTCTGGGACCCAATGGCTTGACACTCATGCTAAGCACATGTGCGTGCATACTCAAACTTCCCAGAGGAGAATGGAGAAGGGATTGTGGCATGGCCATCCCTCCTGGGGGGTGATTTCTCACTTTCCATCTATTTCTCTTTTGTCTCTCCAGTGAGTGCATGCACCTATAACAAAATAAAAACCTCTCCCCCCCCAAAAAAAAATAGAGTGAGAAAAAAATATATATATATATACATGTAAGAAATGACTATAGCACAACTGTAAGCTTAGTTGATTTAGACCCTTTGTCGACATTTTTATGTGGAAAGACGTTATAATTAAGGGTGTGGCAGTAATATTATATTAATGATATTAAGGGTACTTTAGAGGAATTTGAATAGATAGAATTTTAATGTCTTATGTAATAAATTAGGTTTCTTATGCTTGTCATCTCTGTTTCCTTTTATTAGAGTTATTGAGTGAAAATATAAGGGGGACTATGGTTTATGTATGAAAACATTGGATTCTTTCTTTGTTTTCACTTTGCAGTATTCTAAAACAATTGTATTTACAATATTTTATTTCCAATTAGTTTACTCAGGCCCTCCTTCAACTCTATAACAGGTCCTACTTTCTTTCGGTTCCTGTGAGTACATCAAATTTGGCTCAAGCTTCTTTGATTCATTGACTTTTCTCTATAAAGTATACTAAACTTAGCAGCAGCCGCAGCTTTATAGATTTTAACTTAACTAAGTTAAGCTACCTCTTAACTGTATCTCTAACAGTTCTTATTGTCTTATCATAGCAGAGTTTATTTTGACCAAAAAGGCATTTAATCTCGTTCTGCTTGCCTCTTTCCTATGTCTTTTACTCACTCATTTACTTCTTCATTTATTTAGTAACCATTTCTTTCCCAGGTGATTGAGATGCTTACCAGACATCGACCTGGGATAAATGAGAGAGCATTTCTGTCCTTGAGCAGCTCACAGCCTAGGCAGGGGAAGAGGCAGGAAGGATGAATAATAGTAGTATTGCAGAGGCGACAGAAAGACCATCTGCATCTGAGTAAGCGTGGGAAGGAGAAATCAGGGAAGACTCCTCAGCATTTCACTTGACCTGGAAAGTGTTGAGAGAAACGTAAACTTAGAAGTCACACAGAGCATACTAATTCACGTTTTTCTTACGTCATCATTCAATGCCATCTACTTCTATACAAGTCCTTAGTTTTCAAAAACAGCGCTGCTGACAGTGCTATCCACATTTGTAGGTGTATCAAAAATGCCAGTAAATGAGCAGTAGCCCTTGCTGCACCTTAACTGTTTGTTGCAAAACGCAGTTATTTATGATTGTGCCTCTTTGCTTTATAAACTAATGGCTTTATTTAAAATAAATGCTTCCCATTTTTGGAAATCTAATATGTATTGTTACATGTGAGTGATGCATGTGAAAGCCAGAATGTTGCAGCAACCTGGGATGTGCTGGAGAACATGGAAGAGGATGTCTCACATATAAGAAAGAGATTTTTCTATGTGTTGAATTCAGTTATCATGTCACTTAGCAAGAACAGTTGGGAAACATGAGTATTTCTGTTCCTGGTTGAGGGACACACTAGCCGAGAAATTTTGGCCGACACATGATGGCCCATCTCTGACTGTCACCCATTTATCATGTGCCTGCTGTGTACCCCATGTCATCCTGTATGAGAATAAGAAAGGACTCCTGCCCTTAAGATGCTTGTAAGTAGGAGCCAGTACTAATGCACGTAAAACTCTGCAACCGTGTGTATGACATATTGCTAATTATGGAGCGGTGGCTCAAAAGTGCTAAAGAGCCTTCATCAGAAGTGAGTTTACGGAGCATTTAAGGGACCCCGTGCGGAATCACAGATAAGGTAGGACTTGAAAAGTCCACATAATGCAGTGTATAGCAGATACATAGATATTATGACATTTATAAACCTGTATAGAAGAGCCTGGTGGAAATGTTGTATTTATCACAATATAACAATTTTAAAGTAGTGATTACCAGTCTTTTTAAAATTAATTAATCAGTAAAATTAAATAAAATTTCAAGCCTGACTAAGTCACCAGTATTTTACCAGTAACGACCTTTAAATAGGAAACTGCCATGTACCTTTACTATCTTTTTACTTTAAAAATGACATTTTGGCACTAAGGTAATAAGAACCTAATTTCAAACTTTTAGATTAATATATATACCCTTATGAGGAACTAACCTCCATTTTAGTTTTAAATTTATGTTTCTATGTATCTGGACTTTAGTGAAAGTAAAAATGTATTCTATGTAATACTTTTTACTGTAATATAAGGTGATTTTTTTTTTGGAGAGGTTTTTGCTATAGGACGCGTGTGTTCACGAGAGAGACGGAGAGACAGAAAGCGAGAAATCACCCCCCGGGGGGATGGCCACACTACAATCCCTTCTCCTCCATTCTCCTCTCGGGATCTTGGGCATGCGCACACACGTGCCTGGTGTGAATTTAAGCCGCCGGGTCTGGGGCTCGGTCGACTACGTGGGAGTTCAGCGACATAGCCATTATGCTAACTGCTGGTCCCATAAGGTGATGTTTTTAACAAGTGGCTTTTGGATCTTTTTACATGTTACACACTAAGCTTCCAATGAAATGATAGATTCTTATCCATAACTCTTATCCATAATTTTTACATCTACTGAAGATTTTAGTATATCTAGAAAGATATTCAGCTGGAAGAATCAGGCCAGTTATACTAATTAGATTTTATGTTCAAAGCAGACAGTCAGCTTAAGGCTAATTAAATTCAGGAAGTATTTACATAAAGAATACATTCTTATATTAAACATTCTTTTGACTAGACTCCCATGTAGTCAACTGCGGTTCAAGTTCCAGACCCAGTGGCTTAAACTCAGGCCAGGCGCGTGTGCGTGTGTGCCCAAGATCCTGAGAGGAGAATGGAGGAGAAGGGATTGTGGCGTGGCCATCTCCCCTGGGGGGTGATTTCTTGCTTTCTGTCTCCCTGTCTATGTCTTTCTGGCAAGTGCACGTGCCCTATAGCAAAAACCTCTCTGAAAAAAAAAAAACAAACATTGTTTTGAAAGATTTATTTTATAAGGATAGTTGCTCCTCCAACTTTTGACTCTACAGAGACCTACCTACTCTGCGCCTTTACCCTTAGCAGCGTAACGAGACTGATTAGGCGAATGACATAGACAAACCAAGAGTAAACCAGAAAGCACCAAAAAAGCCTGAACTGTGCGATTTTCTTTACTGACACATCATAGAGCAAAATAAAACCTGTGTAGTCAACCACCTGGATTTAGTTTGTTTTAGAATCGTTTCTTTAAGCCCATGTTACAATTTTCTAAACACACATTGATGGTCTCTGGGTAAAGCCTTTTTTGTGATGTTTGTTGGAATTTACTCAGTTTTGTTTTTTGTTTTCTTAAAAAACAAAAGTAAACATCTTAATATAAGAGTTCTGAAATCGTGAGATTTTATTCGGAATTTGACCCAAATGCATCGTTTCTGTTAGAAATTCTGTATAGTATAACAAAATGCTTAAAGAGTATGGGCACTAGAGCCAAACTTTCTGGGTTGAGATCCTGACTACCTCCTGGCTGAGTGTCCTTGAACAGTTGTCCAGCCTCTTTGTGGTCAGCAGCCTCATCTGCATGACTGAGTAATGAAGACTGACTTAGGGCTGTTGGGAGGACTAGTGTGTCCCGTACTGAAAACAGTGTTCACGTCAGCTAACTTGTTTTGTTTTGTTTTTACAAATCTAGGTATGTATGTGCTAGCAACACCTGATGTATCCATGCTAGGGATATATATACTGATAAAACTTAGGAATATATATGCGAGTAAAAATTCACCAAGTTGGGCCAACAGGTGACATGGTAGTTAAGGCACTGGACTCCTGTATGGTCAACCACAGTTTGAGCCCCAGACCCAGAGGCTTAAAACATGCCAGGTGCATGTGCACGTGTACCCAAAATTCTGAGAGGAGAATGGAGGAAAAACGGATTGTGGGGAGGCCGTCCTCCCCCCAGGGTTGATTTCTTGTCTTTTGTCTCTCTGGTCAGTGCACATGCCCTATAGCAAAAAATCTCTTTAAGAAAAGTTTTTATAAAATATATATCTCAGATTAACTTGTAAAAAACTTAATATGTCATTATTAAATTATGTTAATAATACTTTCACCATTTTTTAAATGAAAAGCACTTTCTAAAGTTATTGTGAAGATTAGACTTTATGTGAGCAAACTTCATAAAGGTTATAGAAAAATGAACTTACAGTACAAGATTATTTTTATGCAAAAATTTTTGGAACCCATGTAAGATTTTTCCTAATATGCACTTTCCATGAACTTTTTGAAGACCCCTCTTTATAAAGTACCTACCAAGATAATGGATGTTCAGCAAATTGTTATCATTACTAATTTATTATCATTTATAATTAAGAAAATTTAAACAGTATCTTAATTTTTTAAATACATAAAGAGTAAGATTTTTTACACATTAGAATTCTAGATGCAGTAGTTTCTGTTTTGGTTGAATTAAGCAATATAAACGTGTGGACCAGCAGATGGCATAATGGTTACATCCCTGGACTGCCACATGGCCATCCGCAGTTTGAGTCCCAGACCCGAAGTCTTGAACAGTGTCAGGCATGTGTGCATGCGTGCGTGCATGTGTGCCCAAAATCCCAAAAGGAGGATGGAGAAGGGATTGTGGCATGACCATCCCCCCGGGGAGGTGATTTCTTGCTTTCTGTCTCTGTCTCTCTGGCAAGTGTACATGTCCTATAGCAAGGGAAAAACTCTAAAAAATTTTTTTATTTTAAAATTTTTTTTAAAAAAGTGGGACTCGCCGGGCGCGTGTGCGTGCGTGCCCAAGATCCCGAGAGGAGAATGGAGGAGAAGGGATTGCGGCATGACCATCCCCCCTGGGGGGGTGATTTCTCACTTTCTGTCTCTCTGTCTCTCTCTGTCTGTCTGGCGAGCGCACGTGCCCTATAGCGAAAAAACCTCTCCAAAAAAAAAAAAAAAGTCGGGCTGAAGGTGGCATGGTGGTTAAGGACACTGGACTCCCACATGGCCGACCACGGTTCAAGTCCTGGACCTAGTGGCTTGCTTTCTCACTTTCTCACTTGCTCACTCTGTCCCTCTCTGTTCAAAATTGAAAAATAAAGTTAAATAATTTTTTTTTGAAGCAATGTAAATGTGTAATTTTCCTATCTGACTTATTTTGGAAATTTTTCTCTAAAAATTAAATCCTCTTTGTTATTAGTGTTAATAACAAATCTATCTGTTGACGAGGATGGGTATAATAGTCTCAACTGGGCTGGACTGAGGGGTATATCATGCTGGGTAAGGTCTCTTCACAATCTAAATGATGTATAGAGATTTAATGTATGAATAATAATTTTAAAAATTAATAAAAGAAGAAATGGTTTGAAGGTAATGATGGTCTTTCTATCAGAGATGAGTTTTCCAATGATGGTGATGTTTAGAAGCTATTTTCAAAAGAAAGCTTTGAATAGTAATATATATTAAAGAGCTTTGTAAACTGTAAAACCCTCTACAAATGTTAATCCTTTTTTCATTTTTCAAGAGAGGAGGTTTTTAAAGATTAAAGAGCTTTTCCGACACTTAAGTAAATAATGTAACTTAACGTGTAATAGCTTGAGTAAACAGTTGTAGGAAAACGTAAACAATAATTTTGAGTCTTGAATCATTAAGAAAAATTAATGAGGAAGATGATTTGGGATAATGAGAAGATATTTAACATTGTTATTAATTAAAACCATTTTAGGAAAGCTTTTATAAAAGAAGTCTGTCAAGTATTCTTCCCCTTTAATCACTGTAACTAACTAAGACACGCAATTTGGAGATGTTGTAGACCTAAAATTTTGTCTGTAAATGCCTGATACCTAATACATTGAATTCTGTAGGATCCCGATCACCGGTCCAAGCCAATTAGAAGACATTCCTGTATTACAGTGTTAATATTGACCTGTAGCAGCGATAAAGAATAGTTCCATGATAATACCTGTGTGTTTTATTTTGTATTATTAACTTTATTCATGTTTATCACTAGCCTTTATCTCATAGAAAAGGTGTGGATGCCCAGGCATTCCAAGTGTGCAGCCTGGTTCCCGTTTTCAGCACTGCAGCTCGGTCCTCGATTCTGTTGGTAGTGCGATAGCTTTGTAAGTTAGCCATCCAGAAAGGAACATCCACGCAGCTCTGCTTTCCCTCATCCAAAACTCTTCTAGTCAGTTGTACTTTTAGAATTGTTTAGATTTTAAAAAGATAATGCAGTTTATATATGTCTCTTACATAACCACTCCACTCGGGCACATAATGTTCTCTGAGCAAAAGACAGCGAGAGTCACTCTAAACACCAGAAATAGCCCCGTGTCAGTTCAGGTCAAGTTTTACCACCAGACTAGTTTGGGCACCAAGCCTAAACTGTGTTTCAAGAGCTTTTTAATGTCAGGATTGTAGGAAGGGATTATGGACCAGCGTACATAACACCCTTTGCCTGTGACATTTGTGATAGCTGTGAACGTCTCTCGTCTTTGTATTCTGGTTCTTGCTCATTTAACCGATCGGCCCAGTTTTGTGATACTTTTCTGCCATCTCCAGTCTGGTTCCCCAAACTAACCTAAGTAACAAGCAGTGAAATTTATCTTAGGAGTACAGTATATTGCTCTTTATACACAGTTTAGTATGTAATTTCTGAGTAAGGAATCCTTCCTGTTTTTCTTTTTATTTCTATTTGAAATTGAGCATATAGTCTCACATGAAGGAAATTTTTGATTTGAGAACTGAGGAAGAAGCGACTCAGCTCATGAAGGAGGCTGTGGAACTTGGCATGCCCCCTTCCTTCTTGCTCTCAGTGCACGTCTCAGTTACTACGGACTCTGCTTCTCCAGGCAGGGATTTTCCTTCCTGGATACTCCGTATTCAAAAGAAATTTTAAAAACGTTGATTACCACTTTAAGTTCAGGGAGCTTATTAAGCTATTTTATACACACACACACACACACACACACACACATATATATATCAACTAGTATAATATACATTTGTAATTAGCATCATATAACTTTACCAGGAAATAAGTTAATTAACTCCAAACCTCCAGCATCATTTTAATTGCATTTTTACAAAATGCTAACAAACAACTTCTGACTATTAAGGAAGTAAGGTCAAGTGAGAATGGCTTGAAATGAGTCTATCTTGTTTTGTTCTGTGCTTGTTGTTGGGAAATCATATTCTCAGAGGGAATCTACTCCCCATCTTGGACACTGGCATTGAGTTCTCTTCCAATAGCTGAGTAAGGAGGAAAGAACGAGGACTAGATTGCTTCAGAAGAGAGTTGGGAAGATTTGTATTTGATTTTTGAACAACATTAACTAGTAGTCAATTGCAGTCTTTGAGTATGACCTGTTTTTAAAAGAAGACGGTGGGGCAAGGGAACAGGGAAAAAGAATATGTTTAATTGACGTGAAAATTAAAAGTTATTTGCTGATGATAGTGTATAGAATAGTGTTTTTGTCTTGGCTGATATGCATTGTGTTAGTGCTGGGGGAAAAACATATTTTGTACAATGTGAAGATGTATGGTGATTAAATGTAAATAAATATTTAAAAAAAATTTTTTTAAGCTAGCAATGCTCTTGGGGCCAGCAGGTAGCAAGGTTGTTAAAGGCGTTGGACTCCCACATGGCTGACCACAGTTCTAGCACTGGATCTGGCAGCTTGCTCTCTCACTTTCTCTCTCTCTCTCTCATCAAATTAAAAAATAATAACAAATAGAATTAAATAAATAATTCTTAAAAATAAAAAAGGTAACAATTCTCTTAAGAATGGAGTAGTTGTCAGATGTTAAGCAAATAAAAGACTTCATTGTTTCTTAAAAAAAAAAAAAAGGATTGAAACACACATGACCAGGGTTCTAATTTTAACTTCCTTCCTACCTGAGCAAATTACTTAACTCTTTAAGCCTCAGTTTCTCCTTCTAAAAAAAAAAAACAAAACAAAACAGGCTGATGGGTTCAGAATATCAACCAAGTGTATACTTAAAAATGGAGATACATTGTATAAGACTGTTTGTTACTTATTAATTTGCTTATATAAAAGCCTTCTTCAGGATTAAAAAGAAACTCACATGTAATTATTTATTTAATGAACTAATGGAAAATAGTCATCTATCATCCCTCCTAGTTCTAAATCCTATCTCCTACATATTCACATTTTCATCTGCTGTTTTTATATGTTATAGACGCTAATGGGAATACCATAAATGTAGACAGTTTGTTTTTAATTATTTCACTGTTTAGTGTGTTTCTTAAAGCAGCCTGTATCTAGAAGTTTATTTGCTCAATAAACTGTAAAATGATATGGTATAGGAGAGACACGCTTGATTAAATTCTTCTCGGCTTCTTTAGCGTGCGTGAGTACTTGCTTTTTCAGAGAGCTGTTCTTGTGTGTTTATGCTGATTTTATGGTGGGGTTCAGTGGATATATACAAGATGATAAAAGCAAGCAAGGAAGTACCTGCCTTTTATTTTTCTGTGTTCTGTTGGTTTTGCTGGGCTACTTTTGGTCATGGTATATGATAGAATTTCCTATCCTAACAATGTCTTTGTACTGTCAATAATATTTATTCATTCATTCATTCTAGGGTCATGATCAGAGTTCAACTCTTGCTCAACACTCTATTGAACTGACTTTACCCAATCATCATCCATTTCATAGAGATTTACTCCGATATGCCAAGCTGATGGAGTGGCTGAAGAGTACAGATTATGGAAAATACGAGGGACTGACAAAGGTATGGATTTGAAGTCAGTTACTCTCTGAGTGCAGTGTCGTCTTTCAGAATCAAGAGGTCGAATGTTCAGTTCTCCAAGTTTGAAATACTGCAGTAAATTCATGGCAGCACAGAAAATAACTGAATTTCTGAATGTTCATTAACCAGGATAACACTTATTCTGTTTACTTAGATAAAGAGGAGCTAAGTTTTGAATTTCCATATGAAATGGCATTAAGCTATACTACAGCCTAAATGACATTTACTTTAGTTAAATGCTGTAATTATTTCCTGAGTTTCTCTATGTGTCGCATAAAAACTAGAGAGTATGAAGATGGATGTGTGAGTGAGCTGATTTTCCTCCAAGAATTTATAATCTGTTAAGAAAGGACAGAGAAACTCTTTGTTAGGCAAGCATTCCTCCAGTGCAGGCACCTAGGCCTGATAAACCCCCTATCTCTTTAGAGCCTTAAATCTGGGGAGAATCATTCATTCACTACTCAGTCAAAAAAATTAAATGTTGCCCTGGAAATGAGTTTGAATACACAGCAGTTTAGAGAAGGGGAATCATGCCCTAAAACCACGGGAACACCTCATAGGAGATACTGGACTCCAGTTGAATTTTAAGTAATGAGTGGGATTAGGTGCATGAAAAATAGGAGGAAGGAATTCCAGAAGGAAGCAAGATATGCAAGAGAGGTGGGAAAGTATATCTATTCTAGGACAAGGAAGAAGCTAAGCGTCACCGAAGCAGCAGCTCATATCCTGGAGTAGCGAGAAATGATGTTTAAAAAGATCCGCAGGGGCTGGCCCATGGCCTGGCGATGAAGGGAGTCAGATCCCACGTGGCCAACTGTGTAGTTTAAGTGTCAGAATAAGGTGGCTTGAAAAACACACTGAGCGTGTGTGTGCGTGCCCCAGATCCTGACAGGATGCAGAAATGGAGACAAGATTGCAGCATGACTGCATTTCGCTGTAGACACGTTCTCTGTCTCCCCCCTCTCTATCTCTCTGAGCTCATGTACCCTCTGCCCCCCCAAAAAGAAAAAAAGATGAGCTGTGGGATCTAACTGTATTCCTCAAGCACGGGAGGAGTAAATAGGGAAAGTTAAGACTGTAATGTAATGGCCATCACATGGGGCCAGCAGGCAGCATGGCAGCTCAGGGGCTGGAGTCCCATGTGGCCAACTGCGGTTTGAGTTCTGGACCCTACAGCTTGAAAATCACGTGAGGCTCATGTGCATGCATGCCCAAAATCCCAAGAGGAGGGTGGAGGAGACGGGACTGTCTTGGCCATCCCCCCTCGGGGATAATTTCTCACTTTGTCTCTCTTTCTCTTTCTCACTCTCTGGCACACGCAACCTATGACAAAAATCTGAAAAGAAAAAGAAAAGAATATAATGTAGTAATTTAGATGAAATTAAATTTTGATCCAGGATGGTGGTAGATAGAGAATATAAACCCAGAGGCCCCAAAGGTAGAAGGAACATGATGGTGTGGAACTTGCTAAGCTCGGAGTGTCCGGGTGGTATACATTCCACATGCTAAAATTCAGCTATTTTTCGGGAAAGGTTGGGGTCATTCATGTACATATCCCTAACGTAACTGAATTGAGCAGCTATTATACACTGGCACGATTATAAGTGCTAGACAAGCAGCATCGAAGGAAACAGTTCGTATTTTAGGAGAGAAGGGCAGACAAAAAAGAAAAGGAATCAGGGAATGCTGGAACTGGGGGAAAGGTAGGATTTTAGTAGGGCAGAGTCGGAGAAGGAGCTGTGAGACAGTGGCATTTGAACACGGAGATGGAGGAGGAGGGTGAGCTGTGGGTATCTGGAGGAAGCTCTCCTGGCACAGTTCAAGTGCCCTAAGGCAGATGCGCCGGTGTGCTTGAGGGGCAGGGAGGAGGCCAGTGTGCAAGGGGCACAGCGAGCCGCAGCCGAGCCTGGCTGGGGGACAGGCAGATCTGGATGGGTCTGTGGACCGCTGCGAAGATTTTGCTTCACTGTGCAGATGTTGAGGGCCGAGGAGGACGGAGGTGTTGGTAAGCTTGAGCAGTGAGATGACATGATTTGGCTTTGATGTAGTGAATGGCTGTTTCAGCAGGAGCTGGAGGGCCAGTGCTTTTCTGGTATTTATTCTGTTACCTTTAGTTTAGGAATTTTATACTATAGCCTTTTTTTAAAAATAGAGTTAAGGAACTGTCACCTATCTAACTCAAGTGTATAAGTAGCTTATAGTATTCAGCTAGTCCTGACCAAAAAAGCAGTTTAATTAAAATTCTGAAATACCTTAAGAAACATTTTAAATTTTTTATTTGGAAGTTTTTATGAATTTGGAGTTTAAAATTTTTTTAAAAGCCAAGTAATATATAATTTATGTTACTAATTAATAATAATCATGTCAACAGTATGGCCCCAAAAGATGTTCTGGAATTGAAAAGAGTGATATATTTTGTCTCTGTGGAATGAGAACATTGGAATCATTAATATAAAAAGCAGATCCTACTCAACAGCTTGGATTCAGACTTTAGCAGAAGGCAGAGGGTTAGGTAGACACTGATGAGTAGTGTGATAGTTAGAAAGAGGCAGATTATATTTTCCCATCACTGTATCGATGGCGACATATTTGGCGGAAGGACAGTCTTATAGACTTTCTCTTGAAAGTGTTTTTGCTAATTTTAAATAAAATCTGGTTTCCTCTACATCTAAACTGAAATGATAAGAAAGGGGACATCCCAGGCCAGCAGGTGACATGGAAGTTAAAGCACTGAGTCCTACATGGTTGGCCGCAAGGTTTGATTGCCAGACCCAGTGGCTTGAAAATCGTGGCTGGTGCATGTACGCCAAAATCCTGAGAGGAGAATGGAGAAGAGGAGATTGTAGGGTGGCCATCCCCCAGTGGTGGTTTCTCACATTCCCTTGCACTAGCTGGCTCGCACGCTCTCCCTCCCTCTCCCCCCTTCTCCCCCTCCCTTTCTCCCTCCCTCCCTCTCTCTCTTTCTCTCTCTCTCTCTCGTGACCACACATGCTCTATAGCCAGAAAAAGAAAAAAAAAAAAAAAGGAAGGAAAGAAAGAAGGAAGAAAGGGGACATCCCATAAGCCCTGTAAATAATATTTACACATTTTAATTAAAAATGCTTTTCCAGGGCACCAGCAGTTAGCATAATGGCTATGTTGCTGGACTCCCATGTTGTTGACTGCAGTTCGAGTCCCGGACCCACTGACTTAAACTCACGCCAGGCACGTGTACATGCGTGCCCAAGATCCCAAAAGAATGAAAGAGAAGGGATTGCGGTGTAGCCATCCCCCTTGGGGGGTGATTTCTCACTTTCTGTCTCTCTGTCTGTCTCTGTCTTTCTGGCAAGTGCATGCGCCCTATAGCAAAAATCTTTCAAAAAAATATATATATATGCTTTTCCAAAAGAATGTTCCTCTCCCAAGGTGTTCATATACATCTTAACTGGCAAGCTATTTTAGGTAAAAATATTTTTGTTCCTCAGAATTAGTGCATTAAGTTTTATGCAGCTCAAATGTTATATTATATTATATTTTGTTTTGTTTTGTTTTCATTCAACAGAATTCTGATTTGGAGATATCTTAAGGAAAAATATTTACGTTACTGGAATTTTTGCCCTTTGAAGTATTAGGAGGATTAATATTTTGAATAATTAAACATAAATTATGTCTCCTTAAGAGTTTTGTGCCAACAAGTGCTTTGTCCCCTAGTGAATATTCAAATAAGTAATCGATAAGCTTTTTGGCTAATTGTGTTCTCAGTGAGTATTATTGCCCTACCTTTATATATAATTCAGTATTCATGAATGTAATTTAAAGTGAAGAAACAAGCCAATAGCCAACTTGGTCATGATTTATAGACTCATTCTCTGCTCTTAGTATATTTTTGATTGACAAAATTAATGAGTTTTTTTTAATAAGATTCACTTACTTCCCAGGAATGTTACTTGATCCTGTGGTTTGAGCTTTTGACAGAGGATATTGTCAGTAACAGAATTTTGTAAGGAAAAAAAAAGGAAGAATGAAGAAAGTAATAAAAGAAGAAAAAGAAACCGGTGGTTCTTTAGTAAGAAATAACACCTAACTAAATCCAGATGGCTGTTTGCACGTGGTTGGGTGTACGGCTCACACAGGAAAAGCACATCTTCAGGGATAAGAGTCACCGTCCCCCAGTCGTTCTCACGCTGAATCTAAGCAAGGCCTTGACTTGGGCGGCTGCATCATTTGAGCCTATGAGAAATAGAGGCGTTTCCAGGTCTCACAGCCCACCTGCCCAGGTTGCCTCCTCCCTAGGCCTGCACCCTGTCTGTGGCTCGGCTCTGGTTACACCCGCTCCGCTCTGTAGGGCAGTTAATAGAGATGGTTCATCGTTCATCCACGCTTGCACAGGAAATGAGCTTGCCTGCCCTCGGCTCCCGAGATTGGCTGTCAGTCTTGAAGATTCCTCAGCCATCTTCACTCAGCCCCCATTGTAGAGTTTGCCTTTTGTGTAAAGTAAAAATGGAACACTAGTTAGGACAAAATAAAATTGATAAGACTGCCTCACGTAACAATATGTAAACTCAGGGTAGTTAAATTTTAAGTTACATGCTAAGGAGAACACCTATTTAAAGTGACAAGATCTGTCAGTGTTCAGGAAATGAAGGAACTACTATAGTAATGCCTATCTATGGCCTTTCCCATCAGCGTTGTTTGAATACCAGGATAAAATATATCCAGTCATTTGAGTTCCTGAGACCCCGGGGGGTGGGGGGGGGACCAGCAGATGGCATAATGGTTATATCTAGCTAGACCCCCATGTAGTTGACCATGGTTCAAGTCCCAGAGCCAGTGGCTTAAAACTTACTCCAGGCATGTGTGTGCGTGTGCCCAAAATCCCGAGAGAATGGAGGAGAAGGGATTGTGGTGTGGCCATCCCGCCAGGGGATGATTTCTCACTTTTTGCCTCTCCAGCAAGTACACATGCCCTACAGAAAAGTCTCTTAAAAAATAAAATAAAACAAAAACTGAGATAATCAGTGAATTAGGAATTAAACTATATTTTAAATTTTATTTGCTTTTAAAGTTATATGAAGATCATGAGAAAGAATTGCCCATTTAACTAGGTTTTCTTCCAGACAGAAATGTATATGACCTGAAAGTTGAAAAAGGGCAAAATCTGTATTATATTAGAAGGATATATTAATAAGATAGGAAAATCAGTGGTAAAAGTATTTACATAATATGCACCTTTTGACAGGTCCATGTGATCTTTAAAGTAAGGGAAACCTATTTCTTAAATGCCCAAATTGCATCCAGCTGGGGAAGCAGTGGTTAAGGCACTGGACTCCCACATGGCCACCCATGGTTCAGATCCCAGACCAGTGACTTGCTTTCTCACTTTCCCTTTCTATCTCTCTGGTCAAATTTCAAAAACAAATAATAATAACAAATAAAATAAATAAATATATATTTTTTATTTTAAAGAATTATTTAATTTTATTTATTTATAAGTTGACCAGAGAGAGAGAAGGGAAAAGTAAGAAAGTATGGTGCCAGGTCCCGGTCTCAAACCACGGTTGGCCACACGGGAGTCTAGCACCTTAACCACCACACTGCCTGCCGGCCCCCAATTTTTAAAAAAATGGCTAAATTGGGGCCAGCAGGTGACGTGGTCATTAAGGCACTGGATTTCCACATGACCACCCTTGGTTCGAGTCCTGAACATGGCCTTGAAAATCACACTAGTGCATGTACACGTGTGCCCCAACTCCTGAGAGGAGAATGGAGGAGGAAGGATTGTGGTGTGGCCACCACCCCCCGCCCCTGGGAGCAATGTCTCTGCCTCTCTCCAGTGAGCTTATGTGCCGTATGGTATAAACCTTAAAAGAAAAAAATACTTTATTAATTAAAGTAATAAAAACCTCAGAGGAAGGAGAAATGGGGGAGGAGGGATTGTGGCATAACCATTCCCCCGGTGGTGGTGGGGTGCTTTCTTGTCCCCCCCCTTGTCTTTCTATATCTTTCTGGCCAGTGGACATGCCCTCTGGCAAATTAAACACACACACACACTCTCTCTCTCTCTCTCTCTTTCTCTCTCTCTCTTAACTCTTAGGCTGGCCCTTAATCCTAAATGGCAATGTGGAATAGTCATAAAGTGTTCCCGACTCTTTGAACCTTTAATTCCACCCTTAGGAAATATTACAAGGAAACAGTTCATTAGCAGTGAAAAGCTTGTTGTAACATCGTGTATCATAGCAAACACTGAAACCACTTCCAGGTCCTGGGTCAGGGATTGCTTTCCTATGGATAATTGTGATGCACTAACAGAGTGGAGTGTCATGCTATCATTACAGCATGAGAAATGTGACCACTCTGGTTCAGATACACAGTGTGATGGTAACAACGTGAAGCATTGGAACGGTCACGTATAAAAGTGAAGATGCGATTGTGTTTGACTTAATATTTTTATGAATTATTAACGTTCTGATGCCTCTTCAGTTTTTTTTAAAAGATAGAAAATAGCCCACTTTTTATATCCTACAAAATGCATCAAAGTTTTGGACCACAACATTTAAGACAAGCACGAAGGATTTGTCGGGATTGAATATGGAAAATGCAGATTGGCAGGTGGCATGGTGGTTAAGGGTACTGGATTCCCACATGGCTGACCGTGGTTCAAGTCCTGGACCTGGCAGCTTGCTTTCTCCCTTTCCCTTTCTCTCTCTCTCTCTGTCTCTTTCTCTGGTCAAATTTAAAATAATAATAAATGGAATTAAATAAATAAATAATTCTTTTTAAAAAAAGAAAATGGAAAGTGCTTATATGTGTTTTATAATAAGTGCATATCGCTTTTATTTTAAGAATTACATGGATTATTTATCTCGACTGTATGAAAGAGAAATCAAAGATTTCTTTGAAGTTGCAAAGATCAAAATGACGGGCACAACTAAAGAGAGCAAGAAGTTTGGTAAGCTCAGCGCGTCAGTGTTCTTTGTCTTTCTACTGAACTTGGCTTTGTTTATGACAAATAATGCTAGGACCGTTTAAGCAAGGTGGAAAAGCAGTAGAATTCATGAAAGAGGTTCGATCCATTGGTTTGGTTTATGAGTATGTCATAGAACAAAGCTGTAAACTATGTTTTCTCCTAATTAAAGTTTTGCGGTATGTGACTCTAACAGCAATTATATATCCATGCAATCATGAAAACTATGTATTCAGGGGAAAAGCAGTTGGCAAGGAAACGAAGCACAGTCTGTTAGTGAAGGTATTAGTCAAAGAGACAGAGGTCGAGTTCAGTTCCTGATTCCCAAAAGACCTTTCTGACATGGGGGCAGGTCACTGATCTCGTAAGTCCTGGCCCTCCACAGAGGAATGGACGTGATCCCTGGCTTCTTACTTCTCATTGGCTATTGCGAATCAAAGAGAACCAAAGTAATTTTCCCCCTGCCAAGGAGCTTAAAAATAAGTCGCCAAAATTTCTCCTGTGATTGTACCTTATTCTAAAAAGTATTTTCAGAGCACTTTTTTCTTCCTTCTAAATATTTAAAATGGACAAAAACACCCTTTGGGAGAGTAGCCAGTGAAAGTACCAAGTTATAAGGAAGGTGGTCTGCCGAGGCCGCATTCCGCTCCTGCATGTGCCCATCTCCAGAGTTCCTTTTGGATGGCGTTCTGTGCCTAGTCACGCCAGCACCTGGCCTTAAATGGCTACTCGTGTCCTCGGTGTGTCTGCCAGCGCCCCTTTAGAATAATGAGTTTAGCATTTGCTTGTTGAAAGGAGCCTATGCCCTGAGCAACCTCGGTAGGCAATCAGGAAGCAGGACTATAATTGATGGTGCATATATCCATTCTTTTCTTTAGGACAGAGAAGACTGTCTTTAATGGGTAATTAATCCTTTTGCAATTCACTGTTTTTAAAAAATGCATCACTAATATATTGATTATACTAGTCCAGACGTTTGCAATGGCTTGAATTTGTGTGTAAATATGCTAGAATTTAGTAAAGACACCGACAAGAATCTTGGGACAATAGGCTTTTGGAAACAGAAATGCTAACTCATCCTAAAGGTTAATTGTTCTTGAACAGTGGTGTGTTTATACCCTTGTTAATGTTTCACTGTGGGTTTGTTATGCTTTTTGAGGAAGCAGCGTATTATTAATGCGATTACGTGTTTACTGTTTTCATTCAGTACATTCGTCACTTTGTTAGTGAGCCATTCTACTTTGAGAGAACTCTCTTTCACTATATGAAATGTAAGGATGCTCTTTTAAAATAACTTCCCGAGTAGGTCATTAATCCCTGTAGTATAATAGTTTATGAAGTCTTAGAGTCCCATTAAAATAAATATAATAATAAACGTATAACATAAATCAAGTACGATAGTATCATAATGTTATCACTGCATTAGCCAGAAGCCTAAACTTTTCTTATGCCTTGAAAAGTCCTTAAATTATCTTGTTAAAAGTATTTTTAACTCACATAATCCAGGGTTAGAAAACACTTTCATAGTTTTAAAAAACTGTTAAAATTGCATCTCTTCTGTATATCTATTAAATAGTAAGATGTAAAAGAGTGATTTCCGACATAACTGATGTCATGAAAGATTACAGCATCAGTTATGTTAGAATCATCTATAAGAAGAAAAACTAAATAAATCAGATGATTAAAAACAGTTTAGTTCATCTTTCAAGGTCTAACTTGTTAGTCAGCACTTTAAAAATAAATATCAAGTTAAATACAGATAAGTTTGGAATAAGGGAGAATGTAAATTTTTTTTTTTTGAGAGGTTTTTGCTACAGGGCACGTGCGCTCGCCAGACAGACAGAGAGAGACATAGACAGAAAGCGAGAAATCACCCCCCAGGGGGGATGGTCACGCCGCAATCCCTTCTCCTCCATTCTTCTCTCGGGATCTTGGGCACG
Source organism: Tupaia belangeri chinensis (assembly GCF_000334495.1). Classification (NCBI taxonomy): domain Eukaryota; kingdom Metazoa; phylum Chordata; class Mammalia; order Scandentia; family Tupaiidae; genus Tupaia; species Tupaia belangeri. Next base: position 521,786 of record NW_006204841.1, read on the forward strand.
CACACACACGCGCCCAGTGTGTTTTAAGCCACCGGGTCCGGGACGCGAACCGCGGTCGACTACGTGAGAGTCCAGCGACATAACCATTACGCTAACTGCTGGTTCCCAATTTTTCAAGTATACCTTTTCAGTGATTCAAATCATGTTTAAGTGAATTTTTATTAAAATTATTAACATAGAAACCTGAAGTTTTGGGAAGGTAACTTTCCCATGCATGAAATTAATTTAATTATTAATGCATTTTAAATTTCCTTTTTTTTTTTTTTGCTTGTTTTGAAAATTCTTGGTCACAGGTGTTCATAAGAGTTGGATGTTGAGGTACAGTGTGGTTGCCAGTGCTAAGACCGGTGCTTCACAGCCTGGGACCACATGGGAAGCCGACATTCAGTTCCTGGTCCAAACTAAAGGCCGGCCGGTGCTGGGCTCCCGTAGTCCCAGCAGCTCTAGAAGCTGAGGCAGGCGGATCACAAGCTCATGCTTGGGCTGGTCAACATAGCAAGACTCTATCTAGAAAGAGCAGGGCATGGCGGTCCATCCGTGATCCTAGCTACTCAGAAGGCTGAGGCAGAAGGATTATAGCACGGAGAGAGCCTCTCTTACGAAAAAAAAGGAAAATTATTGATTATAACAATCAGACTGAGGGGCCAGCAAGTGGCATAGTACTTAAGGCGCTGAACTCCCACGTGGCCAGTTGCAGTTCAGGTCCCAGACCTGGTGGCTTGCTTCCTCACTTTCCCTTTCTTTCCTTCTGTCCCTGTCCGGTGAGCATACTTGCCCTATAGCAAATTAAAAAATAATAAAATTAAATAAATCTTAAAAGAATAATCAGACTGAATGTATATTACAAAAGAAAACTATATATACAGTCATGGAGAATCAAACTGTACTCTTCTATCTTTAGCATCTCCTTAGTTCAAACAATTAAAAATCTGTTAAAGATGCCAGGAAAGTATATTTTCTTTGTGATAAGGTTTTCATATAAATCATTACCCTTTTTTGTTGTTTAAGGGGTTTTTTTGTTTGTTTTTGTTTTTTTTTTGGTGTTTTGGTATTTTGTGTTTTTTGTGGGTTTTTTTTTTTTTTTTTTTTTTGCCATAGGGTATGTGTGCTCACTGGAGAGAGACAGACAGAGACAGAAAAAGTAAGAAATCACTCCCCAATCACTGTGGCATGGCCACGGCCCCTTCTCCTCCTTTCTCCTCTTGGGATTTTGGCCAGGCACATGCATGTGCCCGGCATGATTTTCAAGCCACTGGGACTCGAACTGCAGTCAGCCACCTGGGAGTCCAGCACCTTAACTACCACACCACCTGCTGGCCCTGGCCATTGTCATTTTTTATTAATAGGTTTACTTTGATATCCTCAAAGATGTGGAATTCTCTCCCAACCAGGATTGAAATTTTGGTTTGTTTTTCTGTATATTCTACAAATATACTTTATAAAGTATCAGGCAAGGGAAATTTATTAATTACTTTTAAAATCGCTGTGTTTTTTCTTATGGTTAAGGTATGTGTGTGTGTATATATATATATATCATATATATGTTAGTCCCTTAATATGTATATTTGCATAATTATCATTCTCCCTTCTATTTAATATTCCAAAATCTTAAAAATGGTGGACAAATTAATGTCATCATTGTTTCTCCACTGAAATCAAGAGATCTTGTTGATTGTAAAGGGAATCTTGAATACAAGGTTGAATTTCAGGCTGGTTGGAAGATGAAGTCAGTACCTAGTCATTACTTACCTGTTATACAGTAAGCACCATTGCAGGTACTGGTGACTCAGAAGGGAACAAGGAAAGACTATCCTTATAAAGCTTAAATTCTAGAGGGATTTATTTAAAGATGTTTAAAATTTTACCAGAGTATTGTTGCTTATTGGTAACATGTGACATTTACTGTTTTTATGAGCCCCGAATTATAGCTAATGTGCACTACTAGTAACGCTGTATTCTTTATTAAAAAATAAATCTAGGGGTCAGCAGGTGTCCTAGTGGCTAAGGTGCTAGGACATCCGCATGGCTAATCATGATTCGAGTCCTAGATGTGGTAGCTTGAAAATCATGCGTGTATGTATGCCCAAAATCCCAAGAGGAGAATGGAGAACAGTGAGGATTGTGGTGTGACCATCCGCCCCCCCCCCCGCCCCCGGGGAAGGATTTCTCACTTTCCCCTCTCACTGTCTGCTCTGTCTTCTCTCCAGCAAGGGCCTGTACCCTATGACAAAAACCTTTAAAAACAAAAGAAAGAGTGCTGTTGGTTGTCGGAAAAGTCATGACACATTTTTTAATAGAAAAAAAAAAAAAATGTCATGACTTTTCTGACAGCCCAATATATGAAATACTAGGCTTTGCCCCAGAACTGACATCCATAGCATAGGGACCTCCTCAGCCCATCAGAAAGGCAAGCTAGTGTGTGACGTCAGTAGCTTACACTTGGGCTTTTGCCCTGAAGTTGGCAGGATAGTGTCAGGTGAAACACTGATCTCCATTTTTAAGAATCAGCCAGGCGTGGTGGCGTACACCTATAATCCCAGCTACTCAGGAGGCTGAGGCAGGAGGAGGATCATGAGTTCAAGGCAGGCCTGGGCAACATAGCAAGACCCTGTCTCCCCCCCCCCCCCCCCCCCCCCCCCAAAAAAAAAAAAAAGATTTTTAGGCTATTTTTGTACTCATAATCTTGGTTCATTCCGTGATTTCCTTCTTTGCTTTTTACATTAATTTCCAATTTGAGTTTAGAATGTTTCACAAGATCAGCTCTAAAATTGATCTAATAAATATTATAGGAGAAAAGCTTTAGAATAAAGGAAATATCAAATGACCCTAAGAGATTCCATATCCTGTATTAAACCTGTTCGCTCTGTTTTACCCTTTCATCCACACATCTCTTGATAATATTGTGATACATGCCTTGTGCCTTTCATTTCAAGTGTTCACAAAGCCAGTTACTAGGGAACTCAACTTGATACTTAGTTTTAATCCTAAATAGTTTTAAATAGTATACTCATTTAATACTTTATCATATAAAATTTTATTAGCTGTAGTATAAAGTTATTTAGTACAGTGGAGATTCAGAGAATGAAAGATTGTTGTGGCTTCTCCTATCTAAATCTTTCTCTTCGTTCTAATAAATTTCCACTGTATTAAATTATTTACTTGAACCACCTTTTCTCAAGAAGCCAAAACTTTCAAATTCAGTGTTTTAACTTTAAGTGTTCCAGCTTCATAAACTTAAAAAACCTTTTAAAAAGTAAGGGGGGGTTAGAAATACTAGTAATTCTACCTGACTACTTGAGTAAAAAAATCATACATGAAAAGACTAGTAACATTTCTTCTCTCATGTAATTTCTCAAACCGTAGCTGGCCAACTAAATATGTGTTTGCACCTCTCGTTACTCGATGCCCATGGTTCTCTGCATGTGTCTTTTAAACTAGAGCTTTAACTTCCTCTTGTGCATGGTTCGTGCCAATCGCAGTTTATTAACTTGTCTTTGTCTTTGATGCTTGCAACCTAATCCATCACAGCTACACTGCCTCGAAAAGAAAGTGCTGTCAAACAGGAGACGGAGAGTGAGTATGCGCAGCGTGTGGGCAGGTCTTCTCGGTGCATGTTTGTTTCATGTCTAGGAATTAGCCCTGTGTCTTGGAGACAGTTAACACCGAGAGTACTGGTTGCTCTGAACTGCCCATATTTGTGAACGAAGACCAACATGGTGGTCACGGTATGGCTACATCCAGGGAAAACATCCAGATAGTTACAATGATATGGGAAGGGTTAGAGCTCTGTGTCAGAAATTTATGAGGGGTTTAACCACTATACTTTTGCTTTTAGGCTGTGTTTGTAAACTCCTTAGACATGGTCAGATTTTACATGATAAAGCCAAAGTTTATCTTTAGTTGTCCTTATTTTCACTTGTCCCTTCTGACCACTAGCGAGTTGTACAGATTAACCAAGAAATAGTCAAGAAGAATGTTTAATTTATGTTTTATTTATTGTTTATATTTAATTCTAAATAAAAACATGTTTTCTTCTTAACATTGAATCCTGTAATTCCATGGTATATGTGGGCTATTGTCCTGCCACATGTTAATTATTAGCCTTCATGTCTATGACGGGTTCCTAAATTAAGCCTAACATATATGTTGTATATACATTACATTCCACTTCAGTTGTGTTTTAAGTAAAACAAATTTTCAGGGAGCTTTTTACTCTTCATTTTGCTTAATTTTGAAATAAGTGTAATCAATCAGTTCATATTAAGAGACATATTAAGTTGAATCATATATGATTGACCTTTTTCATAGGACAAAATGTTCAAATATTGGCAATGCCATCTGGTTTAACATAGTATATTGAGTCAGTGTGGAGGTGGGTAACATTGGGCTATGCCAGTCTTCTGAAATATAGCACACGTGCTAATATGATACTTAGTGACCTTCATCTGTATTCCTCTTTTTTGATTGTGAACGAACCTCTCATGACTTCTATCTAGAGATAGTACCCAGGCATTGCTATCTTTGTGATGGACTGAACAGGGCATATTTAAGGTCCATTTCAGTCCAGTTCTGTGGGTCTGTGTAGTTATTCCTTCTCTTTGTAATAGTGTGTCAGGAATGGGACACAGATATTAAAGAAAAATATGCTCACTGTATAGCCTGTCCCAGGTTTACTAAGATGGGCCCTGGAATATGAACCCAGTAGAACATAGCCTTGAATTGTACTCTGGATCTTTTATTCATGAAGACCACAACTTTCAAAGTGTTATTATTTCTTAGGTCTTCATGGAAGTTCTGGGAAATTAACTGGATCTACTTCCAGTCTAAATAAGCTCAGTGTTCAGAGTTCAGGGAATCGCAGATCTCAGTCCTCCTCCCTGTTGGATATGGGAAACATGTCTGCCTCTGATCTCGATGTCGCTGACAGGACCAAATTTGATAAGGTAAAACAACAAGGGCTTATTAAACATAAACATCAGTTTTCTTTTCTATTACCAGTTTGTGTTTGTTTTAAGTGTGTTCAAAGATTTGGGCTCTTGGGAACCAGTAGTTAGTGTAATGGCTATGTCACTGGACTCCCACGTAGTCGCCCGCGGTTCAGGGCCCCGACTCGGTGGCTTAAAAAACTCACGCCAGGCGCGTGTGCGTGCATGCCCAAGATCCCGAGAGGAGAATGGAGGAGAGGGGATTGTGGCGTGACCATCCCCCCTGGGGGGTGATTTCTCGCTTTCTGTCTCTATGTCTCTCTCTGTCTGTCTGGCGAGCGCACGCGCCCTACAGTGAAAATCTCTCAAAAAAAAAAAAAAAAAAGATTTGGACTCTTTTGGCTCTTGTAAACATTAACCAACTGTGTCTTATGTTCTAAAACCTGAAATGAATGAAAGAAAAAAATACACACACACACACACACACACATATCAAATAGCAATTAGAATGTGAATTACCAATTAAATAACAAAAAGGCCTTATTAAAATGTACCTGTGAGCCAGCTTGGTGGCACATCAGCAACAAAATGCTCCATGAGGCAGGACCCACATGAGGAGGTCCCAGGTCTGTGTCCTGAGGGCCCCTGTACATGCCAGGGCTAGCTGGAGGCAGATTGCAGTGTGGAGACCCTTTGGGGTATCTGCCCCTCTCTGTCTTTGTCTCTCTCTCTCTCTCTCATGAAAGAAAGAAGCAAACATCTTTTATAAATGTCAGCTATAAATCAGAAAGTGCTTTCATCTTAGATCTAAATTGTTGGAGCAACAACAGCTTTCGTGGCTGTTCTAACTATTCTTTCTGCTACATTACGTAAATTAAGTTTAAAAAAATGTAACTTTGCATTTTTCTTTCCAGATGGGAAAATAACTGTGTTTTATTTTAGGTATGTTTTTTGACCATTATACCTTGGTAATACTGTACTGCACTGTCCTGACTTTCTGGAAGAGTTTCTGGTTGGAATCCTATTGAAATGATTGACCCGTAGAAGGAGTTTGTCAAGATCATAGATCCGTGGTCCCTGCACAAAGTGAACTGAATGTGGAATTTGCTTTAAGTATTTGGTGCCATTCTTTCATCATAGGATCATTTGGTTTTCTTCAGATCTTTGAACAGGTTCTGAGTGAACTGGAGCCCCTGTGTCTGGCAGAACAGGACTTCATCAGTAAATTTTTCAAACTTCAGCAACATCAGAGTGTGCCCGGAACTACGGTATGGCTCACGTTATTCTGGCTAGTATTTTCAGTCTGCGACATACTTAACCTAAATAACAGGGGACACAGTTTCAATATCAGAACAGAAGAAGAAAAAATTACAATGCAAGGATTTTTAAGACTTTTTTTTTTAATTGTACCATAGGAAATAAAAACCATGGTAGTTGGATTTGGGGGGCATCTAATTTAGTATTCTAGAATTCCTTAAGCCTAAAATGTCTAAGCTTTCTTTGCTAGGAACATTATTTAGCAATTTTAACATTTTAGTAGTCATCAAGAAAAAGATGTGGGACCAGCAGTTAGTGTAATGGCTATGTCACTGGACTCCCATGTAGTCTACCATGGTTCGAGTCGCGGACCCGGTCGCTTAAACTCACGCCGGGCGCGTGTGCGTGTATGCCCAAGATCCCGAGAGGAGAATGGAGGAGAAGGGATTGTGGCATGGCCATCCCCCCTGGGGGGTGATTTCTCGCTTTCTGTGTCTCTCTCTCTCTGTCTGTCTTTCTGGCGAGTGCACGTGCCCTATAACAAAAACCTCTCCAAAAAAAAGAAAAAGAGAGAGAGAAGACTTGTAAAATAAGTGAAAAATTTGTTACTACAAGGGGTTGAGCGTTGTTGTCAGTGGTGTCAGCAGTGGTAAATCTCCTTCCAGGTAGGCCTCTTAAGAATTTTGATAGCATTGTTTAAATCCAAAGTCTTATTCAGATGTTCAGATTGTCTTCATTTTTTTGAACTTGCCACTGCAATCAAACATACTCCATTTTTTCCTTGAGTTGCCCTCCCCTTCCCACACTTCCTCTGCCCCTGCCCGGTGTCCTGGTTCCTTCCTCCCACCCCCCACCTCCTCTCCTGCGAACATACAGATGAGCCACACACACACAAACACACACAAACACACACACAGATAATTCCTGGATAAAATCTGAGAACAAGGCATTTCATGAACATTCTTTTACAGCATACCGAATTAATTACCTTTAACGATAATAATGCCTTCGAAAATCATTATTTTTCATAATGTATTCTCTCCTAGGAATTTTAAGACTGAGCAGACTTTTGCTATATAAACTAGTCAAATTGTTGGTTCTTTATTATGTAAAGTGCCTGAATAATTTTTGCAGACTGAAACCGAGGACTTGGACGGAGGAGTATTTACACGGCAGCAACATAACTCGGGTGCCCCGCCCGTTTCCTCTGAGTACGTGCCCCTTACTCTCTCGGGTTTGTCTTGGAAACAGTCAAGTAAGTGGAAGCACGGGAGAGCGCTGCTCAGTGAGGGGCTTTATTCCCAGCGCAGCGACACACGTGTCCTCGCCTGCTCACACGTTCCACACTGTCACAGTCTGTCCCGTGGCAGGGCCCTCCTGCTCTTGCTCAGAAATCACAGAGAACTCAGTCCCCACCGAGGCCTGCTGGGAGGGGCAGCCTTTCAGTTGCGGTGTCTTTCTAAGAAGTCACAAAACACACTTCAGGACCCAGCTTGACACATGACATAAAGCTAATTGGATAGAACTTGACTCATATCAAAACTCTGTAGAATAATTTGTCCATCATATTTGGACATTTTTCATTGAAATATAAAATTTTAGCCATATATGTGCCCAGTGGATTAAAGTTAAAAGTGAATTCACCTGAAGCTTGTAATAATTTTTTATACTTTGTATAAACAGGAAGGATATGATCCGCCAAATGATGATTAAAATATTCCGCTGCATCGAGCCAGAACTAAACAACCTCATTGCGTTAGGAGACAAAATCGACAGCTTCAACTCTCTCTACATGCTCGTCAAGATGAGCCACCACGTGTGGACTGCCCAGAACGTGGACCCTGCCTCTTTTCTAAGCACCACCTTAGGAAATGTGTTGGTGACTGTCAAAAGGAACTTCGACAAGTGCATTGTAAGCTTTTGAAAAAAATAACTTAGAAATCTAATCATTGTGAAAAAAATAAAGGGAAATGTATTTTAATTAAGAGATCTCCAGCCTCCTGTTGGGGGTGGGGGGTGGTATATTCTTGTCGGCCAAAGCCTGGAAGCAGGGTGTTAGCCTCGATCCTTGTGTCCAGTTAGTGGGATGGCTCTATGCCAGCTAGCTGCCTGACCACACCCTGCCGTGGCTTGTTCTAGAGTAGGTGATGTAGGAAGCGACAGCAGCTGCCTAGGAGCCACCTAGTAACCCACATCTCTGACCATCGAGCTAGGGAAAAAAAAACTGAGTTTGCCTTACTGTTCTTTTAAAATAGGCTAAAAAAAGAAAAATAATTTGATTATTTAAATTAGTAAATTATTTGTTTTCAGTAATAGTTTACAAGCTCTAATAATCCTATTGCTTTATTTTAAAAATAAATCATCATTTGGGGCATGCATGCCCATGTGCCCAGAAAGAGTTTTGAGCAGCTGGGTTTGGGACTCAGTCTACAGTTGCCACGTGGGAGTCCAGCACCTTAATCACTATGCCACCTGTTGGCCCCTGTCTCTTGTTTTAACTCAGGTCTTCCCACAGTACCTGGTAGAGTGTATGTGCTCAGAAAGGGTTGTGTATTTTGATATTTGGAACAAGAGCAGGACTTAGGGTAGAAAGAAGTGAAGAAGATAATGGATGCAGTTCATGTGTATTGGTCAAAAAGCATGAGTGTCAGATGGCTGTAGCATATGGAACAGATAGCACCTGAGATTGGCTATTTTTTGTCTGGTGCCCAAGCCCGAAGTAAGCAGGGCCAAGAAGGCTAGTCTGACCTGAACTGATGCTAAAAACCAGAAAGTAACTAACATACCTCTTACTGCCAAGCTGGACTCTGCAGTTCAGTACGTCTCTTAACCACATTGAATTTGCTTTTCCAAATTCACATTATAGTGACATATATTGATGTTTGCATTCTTTTTTGTTTGTTTTTTGTTTTTGCTTTTTTAGGTTTTTGCCATAGGGTGTTTGTGCTTGGCAGAGGGAGGCAAGAGAGGGAAAGTGAGAAATCATCCCCCCCAAGAGGGATAGCCATGCCTCAGTCCCTTCTCCATTCTCCACCTGGGATTTTGGGCTTGTACACATACACACTCCTCGTGTGATTTTCAAGCCGCCAGGTCTGGGACTTAAGCCAGTGAGTTCTGTGGAGTCCAGCACCTCAACCACCACACCACTTGCTGGCCATGTGTCCTTAAAGCTCTGAGAGTGCGATGATTTGGTCAGATTGCCGTGGGCAAGGGGTAGACAAGTAGCGTAGTGACGTATGAGACCATCGTTGGTGTTGTACTCTTCACCACCAAGTAACCGCTGTGTTCTGCTGGTGATGGCGTTTGCTCAGGCAACAAACTGGAAGTAACATGTACCTGCTGCGTGAAAGAAATTGGATATTATTTGTCAGAATTTGTTACTGGTGGCTTTCTAAATGTGGACACTATTTCTACCCTGCTGGTTACAAACCAAAGAGGACAGCTGTCACTTAGAACATCTTCTAATGACATGACACTCAAGCATATTCAAGCTATAATCTGTATCCTGTACATTTAAATGCCACACAGATTAAAAATATGCATGTGGCTTAATGACAGCAGGTGAGCCTTCGTGAGTGAGTGCTTGCTGTGCACCAGACCTGGGTCTAAGCACTTTGCACGCACTGCTGCATCTAATCCATGCGCACACCACGTAATGTAGGTTCTTAGAGTGCTGAAGTTCCTTTTCCCAGGTCGACAGTTAAAAAGTGATGGCACTCAGGGCCAGCAGGTGGCAGGGTGGTTAAGGATGCTGGACTCCCACATGGCAGACCACGGTTCAAGTCCCAAACCTGGTGACTTGCTTTCTCTCTCTCTCTCTCTGTCACACTCTAGTCAAATTTAAATAAATAAAAGGATTGATAAGTAGATAAATGGATAAATAAAGTTAGATAAAATAATTCTTTAAGAAGATAAGTGATGGCACTGGTGGTGAAACCCAGGTAGTCTGGGTGCAGCACCTTCTCTGTTGCGTCATTTTTGTACCTTGCAGTTACCGATAGTGATGATGTTGTACGTTGATAAAGGTAATGTGAAACAGCTACGATGTTTATTAGCTTTTTCATGCTAACACCCGTAGCCTAGAAAGAATTATTCTTCTAATTCACATGGCACATGGTTTTCAAGTTCTAGCCCCCAAATCTCAACGCAGTGACACTTTAGATAGAAGTTGAAAGGACTCAACAGTACGGGCAGTGCATTTCTTACTAGGAGTAGGTCTAGGCCCTCTGAGAAGTACATAGAGCCATCCACGGGTCTTTCTGAACCCAGGTGACTGGATCCCACCTTCATGGAGCACCTCGTTTGTACCTCGTTACCATCATGCATCAGTGCTTCGCTAAGTTAACGTATAGAGTAATAAATAACGAATAAATGTGTGGCAAATGATGTCTTACAAATGTATGATAGAAATGCCTTTTTACCTTATTTGTTCCTGTACTCCCAAAATAGCTTCTCTTATCCAAACAGATGTGGATAAGAATGAGAATTGGAAATGGCTATGGTTCTCAAACCAGGTCGTGTGGCCACCAGCCAGAGGTAATCTGGGAAGATCCTGTGTGTGCACTGGCCCAAGATCACTTTCTACTTGCCTTTTATGAATGACAGAAATGTGTGTAATTTTTCTTTGAATATTGAGGTTCACAAGCCTTGGTTATATTTTGTTTTGAAAAATTTAGATTTTTTTCTTTCTTTTTTTTTAATTTTAAATGAAACATTAGAAAAGTGTTTTGTAACCTGTAGGCCTAGTTTTTCTTAGTTATCCTGTCATCCTCCGTCTGCAGTTAGGCGGCATCCAGCACGCCGTAGGTACTAGGTGGTGTTCTATCTGAGGAAGACGTTGGACTGTACGTGTGTGTGGTTTCTAAGTTGCTTAATGTTTCTCCCCCTTTGCTCTGCTTAACTTTAGAGTAACCAGATAAGGCAAATGGAAGAGGTAAAGATCTCGAAGAAGAGTAAAGTAGGAATTCTTCCATTTGTTGCTGAATTCGAAGAATTTGCTGGACTGGCAGAATCAATCTTTAAAAATGCCGAGCGTCG
>NW_006204841.1:533035-536217 GCF_000334495.1 Tupaia belangeri chinensis
GGATCTAGATAAAGCTTATACCAAACTTATCAGAGGAGTGTTTGTAAATGGTGAGCTTTCATTTGTTCCAAAGAGTTTCTGTTGTTATTATATTTTTTTTCTCTTTTCTATTTTTTTCTGTTTTGTCAGAGGATGCGTGCACTCACCAGAGAGGGAGAGAGCACCCCCACTGAGGTGTGGTCACACCAGAACCCTCTCCCGTCTCTCTCTCCATCCTGCCGGGATCTTGGGCAGCACACTGGCCTGGTGTGTTTTTCAGCCCCCCAAGGCCTTGAGCAGCATGGAGGTTCAGCTGCCTTAACTACCAGGCCACAGGGAGGCCAGTGGTTACTGTTTTTATTATTCTTGGTAGCTTGGAAAGTGAGTACAGATATGTTAATTATTTTCTGTATTATGAAATCTTTCTTAAGTTTTTTGAATTTAATGATTTCTTTAATTTGAAAAATAAGCAGTACATTAAAATATATTATATTCACCAGGAACCACCTACATTTGAGAGTTTATGAGGGCCTACCCCTATACAAAATTGAAAATAATTTTTAAAAGAATTTTACATTTAATTTTATTGTTGTTAATAATAATAATTTTTAAATATGCTACAAGATGCATGTGTGCACCAGAGAGAGAGAGATAAAGTGAGAAAGCAAGCCACTAGGTCTATGACACTGTTGTCCATGTGGGAGTTCAGGCCTTAACCACCACACTGGCCCCTGAAAATCATTTTCTAAACACAGGAAAATGGAGGATTACATTTTTAACAAGAGTCTTCTAGAGATTATGGTGGTGATATTTATGCAACCTTTAGCAAATCAGTTCCCTTCTCAAGGCCTCAGTTTGTCTATCTGACCATGAGAAAGATTGGTGCTAAAATACTATTATTTTTTGTCTTTCTGTGTCATATCCCACAAGTAATTTACAGAAATAGTTTGGACTCGGGGCCAGCAGGTGACATGGTGGTTAAGGGCACTGGACTTCCCAATGGCCGACTGTGGTTCGAGTCGCGAACCTTGGTGGCTTGCTTTCTCACTTTCTCTTTCTCTCTCTCTCTCCCTTCCTCCCTCCTTCCCTCTCTGGTCAAATTAAAATAAATAAAGTTAAATAAAATAATTATTAAAAAAAAAGAAAGAAACCGTTTGGACATGTTACATAACTTGAAATAGAGTATCTGCACACCAAGAGTGTATACTTGTGTGCCCAAAGTCCTGACAGGATCCAGAAACCGAGAAATAAGGATGGCGTGACTGCCCCACTGGGTGGTGCTTTCTTTCCCTGCAGAGCATATGTGCTGGTAGCTTCTTAAAATTATAAATTGTCTGATTGCTTATAGTCAGGAAATGTAAAGGCTAAGAAAATGAAAGCAGAATCATTTCACCAATTGATGTAACATATTTGCAGAGAAAGCTAGTCCAAGAAAAGATAGATAAATTTCATGATTAAACATTTGTATGGTTGATTTTTCTTTTAAAATTCAAAATAGCTTCACTTTATCTGATTCTAAAGGAAAATGTGCTCATTACATACTCCCCCAAAATAAGATAGATTTTAAAAAATCAAAAAGAAAATAAAGATCATCCGTGACCTCATGGGGTAGAAATAACATTTGATTTTGATTCTTTATAACTTTTCAGTCCCTTTCTCCCTCTGTCACATATATGCACACATTACGTATATGTGTGTTTTCCTTAATATATTAGGTCATCAGAAAAGTCATGACACATTTTGGCATAGAAAAACATAGAAAAATACATCGTGACTTTTCCAACAACCAGTAGATATTTCATCATACTTTGCACACTGCTTGGATGTTGCCAGACACTAATCCTTGTCAATATAGATAGCCATAATCATTTTTGATGATTGTATAGTGCTCCATATATCATTTACCAAATCTCTTACTAACAGACATTCAGTTATTTCCAGCTCATGTGTCTGTATATATATGTGTCAAATAATTACATTAGGGTAAATTACTAGCAATGTACTTACTGGGCTGAGGGTTTATATATATCTCAAGGCTTTTGCCAAATTCTGATGCTGAAAGCTTATACCAGGTATTATCAGTCTTATTTTTCTTCGTTAAACAAATAGGTTATAAATTATCTCATGATTTTAATTTTAATTTTTATTCATTTTGTTTATGTTGTCTTTTTTTTAATTAATTTTATTTTATTTATTTATTTTAATTTGACCAGAGAGGTACAGAGTGAGAGAGATGGAAAGTGAGAAAGCAAGCCACCAGGTCCAGGACTTGAACTGTGGTTGGCCATGTGGGAGTCCAGCACCCTTAGCCACCACACCACCTGCCAGCCCCTGTGTTGTCTTTTACTATACAAGAATTTTCAAGTTTTATGTCAAATATACCTCTCTTTCTCTAATTTTTTTTGGGGGGAGGGTTGCCATAGGATGTGCACACTTGCCAGAGAGAGAGAGATGGTGAGAGGGAAGGTGAGAAATCACCCCCCCAGAGGGATGTCCACCCCACAGTTCCTTCTTCTCCACTCTCCTCCTAGGATTTTGGCCATGTATACACATATTCCCAATGTGATTTTCAAGCCACCAGGTCTGGGCCTCGCAGTTAACCACATGGGAGTCCAACACTTATCCACCACACCACTGTTAGCACCGTGTCTTCAAAGTTTTGAACCGTTCTTAGGTCACACTATCACAGAGTTATTATTCTTATGTTAGCTATATTTTCTTTAGTACTTAAGATGATATTATTTATTTGATTTTTAGATTTTAAGTACTTCAGCAATTTAGACTTTGACTAAAAGACATGAAACAGGAATCTAAATTTAATGTATTGAAAAGCCTCAGCTGGTTGTCCTAACACATTTTGAATAATTCTTTATTTTCTTATTGATTTGAAAAGCCACCTTTAATATATGCTAATTTTCATATGTAAATGGGTCTGTGTATGAATGACTTTTTGATATGGTCAGGTGGACGTGAAGACCTTTCAATACAGTATATTTTATTAAGTCCAGAAATGTGCTTGTTTCTTAAACTTACAAATGAAATGTACGTGAACTTACATACAGACGTATGTGACTATAGCTAAATACGGTCACCCAGGTCGCAGAGATGTTATTTTATTTCTGTTTTGATTTTAGTGGAGAAAGTAGCAAATGAAAGCCAGAAGACGCCTAGAGATGTGGTGATGATGGAGAACTTTCACCATA
>NW_006204841.1:536375-543262 GCF_000334495.1 Tupaia belangeri chinensis
TGCCACCTCTTTCCCGTCTGAAAATCTCTTGTCTAGAAGCCGAAAAAAAGGAAGCAAAACAAAAATACACAGATCACCTACAGTCTTACGTCATTTATTCACTAGGACAACCTCTTGAAAAACTAAACGTAAATATACTTCATTCAGTATTTTTTCCTGGTTCTGAACATGTGTGGATCTGTTTTGAGATTGGTACCATACATTTATCTTAAACTTACTCTCGACGGAGGGGAGTAAGGAAGGAGGCGTCAGTTAAAGAGGCCGCCGGTGTGCCAGGCGCTGTGCGTGCTGCATGCATGTTTCTTGTGAGTCTTACAGTCGGTGATGTGAGCTAAGAGTCTTATCCTCCTGTTACAAATTGTCTTAATCAATTACTGCCTTGCTAACAGAAACACTTGAAACTCAATGATTTATAAAGAAATAGAGGTTTATGAGACCAGCAGTTGGCATAACGGCTATGTCGCTGGACTCCCATGTAGTCAACCGTGGTTTGGGTCCTGGACCTGGTGGCTTAAACTCACACCGGTCACCTGTGCGTGCATGCCCAAGATCCCGAGAGGAGAATAGAGGAGAAGGAATTGTGGCATGGCCATCCCCCCTGGGGGGTGATTTTTCACTTTCTGTCTCTCTGTCTCTCTCTGTCTTTCTGGTAAGCGCACGTGCCCTATAGCAAAAATCTCTCAAAAAAAAAAAAAGAAAAGAAAAGAAAAGAAAGAGAGGTTTATAGACTCTCAGTTCTGGGTAGCTGGAAAGTCCGAAGGCACAGATCTGGCATCAGGCTGGCCTACAACAATATGGCTGAGAAACACAGAGGATGCAGGCATGCCCAGAGAGTGAGAGACCACTGCAGACAGCTCTCTCATAACAGCCAGCTCTCTCAAGGACTAACCCCTTCTCAAAAGAACTATTGGATTGTCAGAAAAGTCATTAGGTATTTGTTCTATGTTTTTCTCTGCAAAAATGAGTCATGATTTTTCTGACAACTCAGTAGAACTCACTGGGTCTCCCAAGACATCATTAATCCATTTACCACAGTGCTGCCTCCACCATGCAGTCACCATGATCCATTCACCACCCACTAGGCCTCACCACCTCCTGACGTCAGATTCCCAACCATGAAACTTTGGGGAACAAGCTATCATAACCCAAATGAAGAAATGGAAAGCCCTGAGTCGTCAGGAAAGTTATGGCGCATTTTTGCATAGAAAAATACTTCATGATTTTCCCAACAACCTAATAAATAAGCTTGTCAGACATTGTAATAACTTGTAAACAGGCTTTGGGATGATCGACAGTAGGCTTTTCCATTATACCCATTTCTTACCACTTACGTGGCCAGCCTTTGTCCCTGATTTAGTGAAGATTTCAAAACTCTACTACGGTAAAAGGAAAGGAATGCCAAAGAGTGTTAGCGTTCTGTATATTGCTTTTCCTTTCCCTTTTTTTTTTTTTTTTTTAGTCTTGAGTCATTTCTCAGAGCAGGCCTGGTAGTTAAAAAAATGATGGTTTGGGAGGAGCTGGACAGTGGCACAGCAGTAAAGGAGGATCCTCTGTGAGGCAGACCCTCATGGGAAAGTCACTGGTTTGGGTCTGAAGGCCTCCCTGAATATGCCAGGCGCACATGTGTGCAGGTCAAGGCAGGCTAAGTGTGGGAACAGCGAAGCATTAGGACCTGGCTGTGGGTGCTGTGTCTCTGGCTCTGGCTCTCTCTCTCTCTCACCTATAGGACATATAAATAAGTTTAAGAAATGAGAGAAGGAAATGATGATTTTAGAGAACCTTGCAACATTGTGGAGGCATAAATGGACACTTCTGACTCATTGTCCAGAATATGATTAGTCCATCTTTAATAAATTTTTAACTTGAAATTATAATCAAATTAAGAATGTATATGTGTTGTTAACATTTCAAAGAAATACTTAAAAGACATTTACCCAAATGCCGTTCTTAAGATTTTTGTAAAATTTTTAAAATAAAACTTTTATTAAATACTTCAAAACACTAACCAGCAGGTGGCATGGTGGTTAAGGCACTGGATTCCCACATGACCAATCACAGTTCAAGCCCCAGACCTGACGAATTGCTTTCTTACCTTCCCTCCCGCTGTCTGTCTCTCTCTGGTGAGCACGTGTGCCCTATGTCAAGTTAAACAACAGCAGTAATAATAATAAATCATTCTTTAAAAAAAAAACTTCAAGGGGACCAGCAGGTGTAGTGGTGGTTAAGGTGTTGGACACTTCCACATGGCCAACCACAGTTCGAGTCCTAGACATGGTGGCTTGCTCTCTGGCTTTCTCTCTCTCTCTCTCTCTCTCTCTCTCTCTCTCTCTTTCTCTCTCTGGTCAAATTAAAATAAATGGATGAATAAATAAATAAAATTAAATAATTATTTTAAAAAATACACTTCAAAACATACAGATACTCCTTTGATCAGATAAAAGACTATCTCGTGCCTTAAGCCTGATTCATACATATCTGCAACATTAGAGCCATTCCCTTTGAAATCAAATTTAAAGCAGAAATATTGCTAGGTCCCTTTTATTCAACATTGTAATCGAAGCTTTGGTCACTGCATGAAACCTGAAACATAACATGTATGGGAAGAAGATTTAAGATTATCATTATCTGTATATGATATGTTGAGATCATTAGTCTTTGATAAAGTTGCAGGATTCAAAATAATTGCATCAAAAAACAATTTATGGGGACCAATAGATGGTGTAATGGTTATGTCACTGGACTCCCACATACTCAATTGCAATTCCAGTCTCAGACTCCGTGGCTTAAAGCTCACACCAGTCGTGTGTGCACGCATGCCCAAAATCCTGAGAGGCGAATAGAGGAGAAGGGATTACAGCATGGCCATCCCCCCTGGGGGGTGATTTCTTGCTTTCTGTCTCTCTGTCTCTGGTGAGCACACATGCCCTATAGCTAAAATATCTCTCTTAAAAAAAAAATAAAAAACAGTCTGTGAGGTGACTCCGTAGCACAGCAATGAATTGTCGTGCTTAGAGGGAGCCAGACCCCTCATGGCCGACTGAATCCCAGCCCTGTCGGCTCGAGGAACATTCCCAGGCACATGGGCATGCCCGAAATCCTAACAGGATGGAGAAATGGAAGAGAAGTGATTACAGCATGTTATGCCCCATCGGGGGTTGCTTTTTTTTTTTCTCTCTCTCTCCCCCTCTCCTTATTTCTCTTCCCTTCTGGTGATTTATTAAAAATTATTTTTATGCCAGTAATAACTAATTAGAAGGTATGAAAAAAAATTTTTATGGGGCCAGCATGGATTCCCACATGGCTGACTGAAGTTCAATCCCCAACCTGGCAGCTTGCTTTCTCATCCTCTCTCTCTCTCTCTCTCTCTCTCTCTCTCTCATGAGCACACCTGCCCTATAGCACATTTTAAAGTATTAACAAGTAAAATTAAATAAGTCTTAAAAAATATGTTAAAGACTCAGGAATGGGTCAGCTGATGGCATGGTGGTTAAGGCAGCTGCATTGCACATGGCCGACTGCACGGCTCAAGCCCCAGACCCAGTGGCTTGAGAAGCACTCCAGGCATGCACAGATGCCCAAAATCCCAAAGGAGGAAACACAGAGGAGACAGAGCTACAGCATCCCATTCCCCAGGGAAGGTGCTTTCTCACTTTCCCTCTCTCTCTGTCTTCCTCCAGTAAGAGCACACACCCTCTGGCAAATTTTTTTTAAAAGCTCCATGAATAAACTTATAAAATATAATAATTCAATTGAGAGTAAATAATCACTAAGAAAATTTTAGGAAAAAGTAACGAGATTGGGCTTATTGATATTAGATCTGTAGTACAGTGCTCAGATACAAGAATGCCAACCACTGAAACTATACAGGTAAAAAGACAAACTGCAAAGAATGTGATAAGGCAGCAGTCAGTGTGTGTAATATAAACCATCTTTTTAGACTCAATAAGAAATGTGCCAAGATCCCAATTTGTAAAAGTGCCAGGGTCTTGAACCACTCCCACGTGTAATGTCACTCATAGCTGAAGAGTTTCGTAATAAGACACGAGCAGATTGCTCTCGCTCGGGCGTCAGGTGTTCTACGCGGCAGTGATGTGGCGCTGGTGGCGAGGCAGCAGTCTCACGCACCATCGACAGAAACAACCTAGGAAGCACTTTGTGCATACAAGGGATCTTCAGAATGTTTACCGTTACTCTTCTCAAGCGAGTAATTATGGTCTTAGAAATTTATACTGGAAAGTAATCAGCAATGGAAGTACCTACATACAAAAGATATCTATGACAAATTCATTTATAATAGATTTTTTTTAAATCTGACTAGATTTTGCCAACTCCAAAAATGGGTGGGAGATTATTGAATACTAGAGGAATGAGTAAATTAATTGTAATTCAGTTATTGGATGGACTATTACACAGCTATTAAAGCTTATACTTAGGGGGCCAATAGATGGTGTGGTTAAAGTGCTAGCCTCCCACTTTGCCGACTGTGGTTTCAGTCCCAGACCCAGTGGCTTGAAATTCACAGTGGGCTTGTGTGCGTGTGCACCCAAAATCCTGAGAAGAGAATGGAGGAGAAGGAGTTTCAGCTTGCCTCTCTCCCTGGGGGGTGATTTCTCACTTTCTATCTGTCTTTCTGGCAAATGAACATGGCCTACTGAAAAAGAAATAAACAACTTAGGAAAAAAACATAGATAATACTAAGTAGAAAATACAACATGTAAAATTACAATCTCATTTATATATTTATACATCAGAAAATTAGAAGGAAATCTAAAATATTTTTAAAGAATTATATAGTTTTTTAAGTTTATTGTCATTATTTTTTTCTATTTGACCAAATAGAGAAAGAAAGAGAAAGCAAGCCACCAGGTCCAGGACTTAAGCCATAGCAGGTCATGTGGGAGTCCAGTACCTTAACCACCATGCCACCTGCTGACTGTAAGAAATCTAAAGCATTAACAGTGATTACCTCCGAGGAATGTGATGACAGGTGATTGTTATTTTTTTATACTTTCAAACACTGTCTGGTTTTTACAGTGAATATGAATTATTTTTGTAATCCTTTTTTTTCTTAGTTTTTGGTTTGTTTTTTTGTTTTGTTTTTGTTTTTGTTTTTTTTCCTGCTACAGAGTACCTTGTGCTCACCAGAGAGAATGAAAGCAAGAAATCACCCCAAGGGGTATGGCCACACTGCAATCCCTTCTCCTCCGTTCTCCTCTCGGGATTTTGGGCATACATGCACACATGCCCAGTGTGAGTCTCAAGCCACCAGGTACAGGACTCAAACCATGGTTGACGACATGGGAGTCCAGTGATATAACCATTATGCCATCTGCTGGTCCCAATTTTTTTTTTTTAAGTGATTAAAAAAAAAGCCATCCTTAACCATTATTTTTTTCATTTTCTTGAAGCATTTCTTTGAGGGAGTAGAAGCTCGCGTAGCGCAGGGTATAAGAGAGGAGGAAGTAAGCTACCAGCTTGCCTTTAACAAACAAGAGCTTCGGAAAGTCATCAAAGAGTATCCTGGAAAGGAAGTGAAAAAGGGCCTGGATAACCTCTACAAGAAGGTCGACAAGCACTTGTGCGAAGAGGAGAACTTACTTCAGGTATGCTGGCCGCTTTTGCCCCTCTGGCCCCCCAGGCCTTTGCATGTACTGCTCTTCTCTGTCTGACCCTTGAGAGACTCCGCAGACCTAGCAGGAGGAAAGTGCCCTCAGTTCAGGCCAGCGAGGGAATATTGAGGAAGAAAGGGAATCTATTTATATAACTCCCGTGGTTACTCCTGCTTGTTCTGCATTTGCATCTTACTGTGGTGAGGCATTCATTTGTTTTTCTTTTATTTTTTTGAGATGCTTAGGGGTATTTTCCCCCCAGATTTGGAGGAAATAGATAAACAGAGTGTTGAGCATGGGTGTTAGGGTTAGAACTGGGGTGCATATCCCAGCTCCAGACCAAGCTGCATGACTTTGGACAAATTGTTTAACCTCTCTGAGCCTCAGCTTCCTTCTTTGAAGAACTGAAATGATACCTCTCTTGTATGGTAGGCACTATTGTTATTGTCATTGCCATTTTATAAATGAGAAGTGCAAAGCTTAGAAAGGTGGGTTAATATGACTAAGATTTTAAAAATTATTTTATTTACTTATGTATTAATTTATTTTTAATTCACCAGAGAGAGACAGGGAAAGTGAGAAAGCAAGCCTCCAGATCTGGGACACGAACCAATAGTCAGCCACATGGGGAGTCCTTAACCACCTGCCAGCCCTCTGAAGTGAAATTAAACATTTGAGATCAGCAGATGACATAATAGTTACATCGCTGGTCTCCCATGTAGTCAGCCATGGTTCAATTTCCAGACCTGGTGATTTAAAACTCACACTGGGTGTGTGTGCATCCATGCCTTAAATTCTGAGAGGAGAATGGAGGAGAAGAGATTGTGGTATGGCCATCCCCCTGGGGAGTGATTTCTCACTTTCTGTCTGTTTCTTTCTCTGTCTCTCCAGCAAGCATACGCACCCTGTAGCAAAAAAAGTCTCTTTTTTTTTTTTTTGAGGGGTTTTTGCTATAGGCCATGTGTGCCACCAGAAAGACAGAGAGAGACAGAGACAGAAAGTGAGAAATCACCTCCCAGGGATTATGGCCATGCTGCATAACCCTCCATTCTCCTCTTGGGATCCTGGGCATGCACACACACACACCCGGTATGAGTTTAAGCCATTAGGTTCTGGACTTGAACCACGGTTACTACATGGGAGTCCAGCGACATAGCCATTATGCCAACCGCTGGTCCCACAAAGAATGTCTTTTAAAAAAGAAAGAGAGAGAGAGAGAGAGAAAGAAAGGAAAAAAGAGAGAAAGTTAGTTAAACATTTGATTTAATCTTTAATCTT
>NW_006204841.1:543295-552061 GCF_000334495.1 Tupaia belangeri chinensis
TGCGCTCGCCAGACAGACAGAGAGAGACATAGAGACAGAAAGCGAGAAATCACCCCCCGGGGGGATGGTCACGCCTCAATCCCTTCTCCTCCATTCTCCTCTCGGGATCTTGGGCACGCACGCACACGCGCCCGGCGTGAGTTTTAAGCCACCGGGTCCGGGACACGAACCGCGGTCAACTACGTGGGAGTCCAGCGACATAGCCATTACGCTAACTGCTGGTTCCCTTTAATCTTTAATCTTAAGCCGTTATTTCACACGTAACTGCACATAGACACACCTGTGGTGAGAATTGGAGTAACGACTAATATATAAGTACATACTTACTGTGTCAAACACAGATCTGAGCCCTTGTGTACATTTACTCACTTAATCTCACAGGAAATTTACAAGGAAGGTTTAGGATTACCCGGTGTATAGATGAGGAACCTGAGGCCCAGAGCACAGGCCTCGGGAGTCGAGGCAGCGAGGACTGTGGCCGCAGAGCCTGTGCTAACGACTGCCATGCCAGATCCTGAGGAGATCTCCTGGCTTCAGTTCTACACACTCGGTTACGTGTTTTTCCATTCAGTCTCATGGCTTGTGTTTGCCTTTTATAATAGGTGGTGTGGCACTCCATGCAGGATGAATTTATCCGCCAGTACAAGCACTTCGAAGGTCTGATCGCCCGCTGCTATCCTGGCTCTGGTGTCACGATGGAGTTCACCATTCAGGATATTCTGGATTATTGCTCCAGCATTGCACAGTCCCATTAACCTTCCAGAAGAGCAGAAAAGCGAATAAAGCTCTGAGGACCCCAAACACTGTACAGAATTGCCGAGCAGCTGTTTTGAGCACCCAGACTTACAGTTTTATGTGTTCTTCCATGTCAGATAAATGGGTAGTACTGTACTGTAAGTATTTAAGTGATTAAGTATCAACCTATGTAGCAATTTTGTTTGCCCAATAGGTTGTGTACTGAGGTAAAGCATTTATCGCATCATAAAATGGCTTTAGCAGACCAGCTGGTGGCATGGTGGTTAAGGCAGCTGGATGCCTCATGACCACTTGGGCGGTTCGAGTTCTGGACCTGGTGTCTTGAGAAACACACCAGGTGCATGTGCGTGCATGCCCAAAATCCACAGAAGAAAAGGAGGAGGAGGAATTGGTGTGACCATACACCATGCTGCGTACTCTTTCACGTTCCTTCTCTGTCTCTCTCCATTGAGTGTACACACTCTTTGGCAAACTAAAAGATAAAAGAAGAAAAAGTGACTTCTCTGTTCTAAAAAAAATGGCTAAAGCTTTTTTCAATGACTGACAGGACATTTTCCTTTACTGCCTAGCTTCATTCGAGAGGGATCCGCCATGTGTAAGGCCTGGGAAGCTCTCCAGCTTCCCCTCCTCTGTCCTCACAATCATGTAACTACCGAAACAGCGTCCACTCGTTTTCTCCCCGTCTAACAAGTGTGTCGTGGGTAAGGGAGCTTGTGCGACGACCAGTTATAAACTTGATTTTTGAGGATTATGTGACTGTAGCACTAAACTTGAAATAAAGAATTGTTTTGAAAAAAAAAAGTTGACATTTATTCATTTTATTCACAGGTTTGTTCTACGCTATCCCTTGTACAAGGCATGTTTTTATAAATCCATATGCAAAAATTAATTACAATTCAGATACCACAGATCACTTCGAAGTGTAATTAAGGGGCCCGAAGATGGCCCAGCCGTGGGCACAGTGCCTGTGGGGCTGACCCGCAACAGCAGACCTGAGACGGGTGATTTATGAAGAAATAGAGGTTTAGTGAGTCCGTCCCGGTGGCTGGACAGTGACTGACCGAAGCAGAGAAGACGCGGGCACATGCAGATCAAGGGAAGCCAGCTCCGTCTCGTGGGCCTCTTCTCATGAGACCTAGACCTCGCTGGGTCTCACCAGACATCGCTCATCTGTTCACAAGTGCTGCCTCCATGATTCGGTCACTGCCCACCAGGCCTCTTCTAGGCTCTGTGATCCAGTCACCCCTCGGTAGGCGCCACCTCTCAAACTCCGTCACGCTGGGGACCAAAATCAGAAACCTCTGGGGACAAGCCATTATTCAAAACGTAACAGGAAACAAGGCCACATTCACGTAGTGTTTACAACATATCATTACAATTGTTCTAATTTATTACTGATCACTGCTGAAGTCTTACTGTGCCTAACTCACCAGTTACCCTTTATCTTCCACGTGTGTGTACAAGATCCGGTACTGTCAGATTTCAGGCCTCCACCCCTCCACCCTACCACCCCCTGTGGAAAAGGGAGGACTCTTGGGTAAAGTGGCATTTATATGCGCAGAAAGGTTCGGGGGTCTTTAGAAGAAAACGTATGTTATTTCATTAGGATTTAACACATCTGCCACTTGCTGTCTTAAGACACCTTTATCCCTGGCTCGTCCTTCTAGCCCACAGTTCTCATTAGCTTACCTCCCAGGCTTTACCAAGCTGTAACTAAGCCAATACCGATTCCTCTGCAACTACTTTGAGGTCAACATTGAGCAGTCACTTAAAGAGAACATTCTAAAAGGATTTTAAAGTAGTGGAATAATATAACATTTAACCCAAAATGCCACATGCTTTCATTTTAAAAGTCCGTAGGTCCTGAAATTTAATATAAATAATGTTGGGACCAGCAGTTGGCGTAATGGCTATGTCACTGACTACATAGAGTCGAATGTGGTTCGAGTCCTGGACCCAGTGGCTTAAACTCACACAAGGTGTGTGTGCATGCGTGCCCAAGATCCCGAGAGGAGAATGGAAGAGAAGGGTTTGCGGCATGGCCATCCCCCCTGGGGGGTGATTTCTCACCTTTTTTCTTTCTGTCTCTTTCTGGCAAGCACACGTGCCCTACAGCAAAAACCTCTAAAAATAAATAAATAAATAAATAAGCTAATCTTAACGTAGTGTTAAAATGTACCTATGACACCTTCACCTGGGACTTAGAAACCAAGTTTACTTTAGCTATCAATGCACATTTTTTTTCCCCTTGGGGAGATTTTTGCTATAGGGTGCATGTGCTCACTGGAGAGACAAAACTACAGAGAGAAAATGAGAAATCCCCCAGAGGGATGCAATCCCTTCTCCATTCTCCTTTCAGGACTTTGGGCACACATGCACACGTGCCTAGCATGTTCCAAGCCTCCGGGTCCGGCACTCAAACCATGTGTGGCCACATGGGAGTCCAGTGCCTTAACCACCATGCCAACAGCTGGCCCTGCTTTCAATGTACTTCTAACCTGGGCTCATAAAAATTCATATTCAGGGGTAGCAGGTAGCGTGGTGATTAAGGGGCACTGGACTCCCACATGGCCAACCGTGGGTTTGAGTCCCAGACCCGGCAGCTTGCTTTCTCACTTGCTCTTCTCCCCACCCCTCCCTCTCTTGCTTTGTCCCTCTCTGGTCAAATTTAAATAAATAAATTAGGTTAGAAAAAAATAATTTAAAAAATACATTTAATACCCATATTTGATTATTCAGAAGGAGTAGCCTGCTGTAAGATTGTTCAGACCATGAACTGTAACACAATGAACAGCTCTAAGCAGAGAGGAGGGGCAAGTCAGTGATGCACCCTCCCTGGCGTTGACCTAAGTATTGTCATTTCTCTGGCTATTCTCAGGGTCCCATCTGCTTTAAAGTAATCCCCCTGCCTCTTAGCCTTGTCTTTAGTATATGAACAGTTTCATCTTCTGCCTGAAAGTTATGTTGTTCTTCATCATGGGGTAGAAAATGTATCAAATAAGTCTTGGAATGAGTTGAATCACAGTGGAGTCATTCTGGATCCTGGTAGGAATGTTCCTTGAAGTCTGCCCGCCAAGAGGAATGGGCATACGACCCAGCTCACTGGACCTTCGGGCAGTCTCTCTGCTGAAACCTGAATCTCGAGCAGTGTGACATTGGATGGGTGAAGATAGAGTTAAATCATTCCTGGGGTCATACCAAAAGAGACTTCATAATTTTTTTTTTTTGAGAGGTTTTTGCTACAGGGCGCATGCGCTCACCAGAAAGACAGAGATAGAAAACAAGAAATCACCCCCCATGGGGTTGACCACACCGCAATCCCTTCTCCTCCATTCTCCTCTCGGAATCTTGGACACACACGCACACGTGCCCAGCATGAGTTTAAGTCACCGGGTCTAGGACTTGAACCACGGTTGACCACATGGGAGTTCAGCGACATAGCTATTATGCTAACTGCTGGTCCCGAGACTTCATGAATTCTGTAAAGACTCCCAGAATTGGAGATCGGCAGGTGGCGTGGTGGCTAAGGGTGCTGGACTTCCACTTGGCCAACCATGGTCTGAGTCCCGGACCTGGTGGCTTGCTTTCTCACTTTGTATCTCTCTCTCTTTCTCTCTCTCTCCTCTCCTCTCCTCTCCTCTCCTCTCCTCTCCTCTCTCCTCCTCTCTTCTCCTCTCCTCTCCCTCTCTGCCCCTCTCTGGTCAAATTAAAATAAGTAAATAAATAAATAAAGTTAAATAAAATAATTATTTTTTTAAAAGTTTAGGGGACCAGCAGTTTGTATAATGGCTATGTCACTGGACCCCCACGTAGTCGACCACGGTTCGCGTCTTGGACCTGGCGGTTTAAGACTCACGCCAGGCGCGTGTGCGTGCGTGCCCAAGATCCCAAGAAGAGAATGGAGGAGAAGGGATTGCGGCGTGGCCATCCCCCTAGGGGGTGATTTCTCGCTTTCTGTCTGTCTCTCTCTGTCTGGCAAGCACACGCACCCTATAGCGAAAACCTCTCAACAAACAAAAACAAAACAAAAAATTTAAAAATGAGCCCCAGAATTGTCCTGGTTTCTCTCGCTCCCAAGGTCAGTTGGTTCTGTTTCCCTTTGATTCTGTGGGCTCTCCAGTATTCCCAGACTGGGGCTGAGGCCGTGGTAGTACCCACTTGCGTTAGCTGAAATTAGTTCTTGTGGCTTGTCATCCAAGATCCCCAACTGATGCAGGCACAAAACACTTATGTACACAAAACCCAAACTATGTGTGATAATAAATATTTAAACACGTAAGACAACGAATGATGGCTACCCAGTGAATGACGCAGAGTGACCTGTCATAGCTCAGAGGAGCGAGAGAGAGCTGGGGACTGATATGTCAAGGACGTGTCGAAAAAGAGCGTGGGTGGCCAGCAGGCGGCATGGAGGTTGAAGCGCTGGATCTCCCATGGCCAACTGCATGGTTCTTGTCCCCAACCCAGCAGCTTGAAAGACACCAGGTGCGTGTGCATGTGTGCCCAGAATCCCAAGAGAAGAATGAGCAAGAGCGGACTGTGGCATGGCCATTGTCCCCTGGGGGGGTGATTCCTCACTTTTCTGCTCTTCCTCCGTCTCTCTCCAGTGAGTTTGTGTACTTTATAGCACAAATTTAAAAAAATAAATAAGAGAAATGACCCTCAGGGGGCACTGGTGGTTAAGGCACTAGACTCCCACATGGCCAACCACAGTTTGAGTCCTGGACCTGGTGGCTTGAAAATCACACTGGGTACCTGTGTGTGTGTGCCCAAAATCCCAGTAGGAGAGTGGAGAAGGGATTGTGGTGCGGCCATCCCACCCCCTGAAATGACGCGGTTATTTCGCACTCTCTCTCTTTCCATCTCTCTTTGGCAAATGCACATGCCCTATAGCAAAAAAAACTTATATATATATATATTTTTTTTTTAAAGAAATAAAAGGGGACATGTGTTTTTGAGTTACCGCCGCCCAATCCTAGGGAGCATCCATGAAAGACCAACAATTCAGCTCAAGGTCTGAAGCCGGAGAGAACTGCTCGCACCCTGGCTCGCCCTGGCTGGTCTTCCTCTAGCTCTTGGTGCCTCCGTCTCCTTATTCGTAAACGTTAGCAGTCCACCCCCCTCTTACAAGCTCACAGCAAGCACTACGTCAGATAGTGTTTGCAAAATGCTTCTAAAGTATTAAAAAGTGCTCGGCTTTAAAAAGAGAGCTGGCTCTTGGCACAGCAGTGAAGTGCACCTCAAGAGAAGCTAATCCCACGCAGCAACCCTGGTTTGAATCCCTGGCCGGGTCCACCTGAAACACGCCAGCATGCACACAAGCACCCAGGACCCCACGGGCGGAAGAGGGTGGCAGCACAACCGGAATCAATATCAGGTGTTCATCTTTCTCCCTCTCTCTCTCTCTCTCCCTCTCTCTCTCTCTCCCTCTTCTCCTCTCTCTCTCCCTCTCCTCTCTCTCGCTCCCTCTCCTCTCTCCCTCTCTCTCTCTCCGTCTCCTCTCTCTCTCTCCCTCTCCTCTCTCTCTCCCTCTCCTCTCTCTCGCTCCCTCTCCTCTCTCCCTCTCTCTCTCTCCGTCTCCTCTCTCTCTCTCCCTCTCCTCTCTCTCTCCCTCTCCTCTCTCTCGCTCCCTCTCCTCTCTCCCTCTCTCTCTCTCCGTCTCCTCTCTCTCTCTCCCTCTCCTCTCTCTCTCCCTCTCCTCTCTCTCGCTCCCTCTCCTCTCTCCCTCTCTCTCTCTCCGTCTCCTCTCTCTCTCTCCCTCTCCTCTCTCTCTCTCCCCCTCTCTCTCTCCTTCTCCAGAGGGAGGGAGGCACAGCCACTGGCTTGTGACAGTGGATGTGGACCCAGAACTGAACTCCCAGTAGCAACCTGTGCTCCTACTGGTTAGAAACAGAGCCCCTGCTTCTAAATGGCTTGTCATTTGCAAGCTTGTCATTGTGATTAACCTTGAGCACCCTGTGCCAAACTCTGAGGACAGAATGTATTACCTTTCAGGTCATGATGTATTTTTCTGGTTTTCTATGCAAAAATGCGTCATAACTTTCCCAGCAACCCAATAGGTTAATTCTCACGGCAAACCCTCTGAGGGAGGCTCAACTTTCCCAAGGTCACACTGCTAAGAAGTGCTGTTCAGGTGCCAGCGGGTGGCATAGTGGTTAGGGTGCTAGACTACCATGTGGTCAACTACAGTTCGAGTACCGGGCCCAGCGGCTTAACACTCATGTTGGGTGCACGTGTGTACGTGCCTAAAATTCCGAGAGGAAAATGCAGGAGAAGGGATTGCAGCGTGGCCATCCCTGGGGGTGCTTTCTTGCTTTCTGTCTCTCTGCCTCTCTGGCAGGTGCACATGCCCTATAGCAAAAACCTCTAAAAAGAAAGGAGTGTAATTAAGACCCAGGCCTGTCGGGCCTCTGAGGTGCTTCCCTGTAGTCACCAGGCAGACCTGTCCATCCTGGAAACTATTCATCACCTGGATCTTGTTTCTTATCTCTGTGCCAATAATCGAATCACTGGCCTGGCATGTGTCATTCCCATTTTAATCAGCCTCTCAGAGTTCTGTCTTCTTTAATTTAGAAAAGAATCGTGTAAGTACAATCGACAAATCCACTGGACCGCTCGCCAGTGCACTGCGCATTTTACTCAGCACAGCAGACAGCAGAGGCTGGGCCGGCTGTACTCTAACACGCCCGGAATAAAAGGGGCCGCGAATGTTGCAGACTTCACCGCTACGGTATTGCAGCGTGGCCATCCCTGGGGGTGCTTTCTTGCTTTCTGTCTCTCTGCCTCTCTGGCAGGTGCACATGCCCTATAGCAAAAACCTCTAAAAAGAAAGGAGTGTAATTAAGACCCAGGCCTGTCGGGCCTCTGAGGTGCTTCCCTGTAGTCACCAGGCAGACCTGTCCATCCTGGAAACTATTCATCACCTGGATCTTGTTTCTTATCTCTGTGCCAATAATCGAATCACTGGCCTGGCATGTGTCATTCCCATTTTAATCAGCCTCTCAGAGTTCTGTCTTCTTTAATTTAGAAAAGAATCGTGTAAGTACAATCGACAAATCCACTGGACCGCTCGCCAGTGCACTGCGCATTTTACTCAGCACAGCAGACAGCAGAGGCTGGGCCGGCTGTACTCTAACACGCCCGGAATAAAAGGGGCCGCGAATGTTGCAGACTTCACCGCTACGGTACCAGATAGCCACATGAAAGCCTTGTCGTCATCCAACACCCTCATTCTGTTACTCAGCGTAAGGTCACTTTTGTTTTGCTTTGTTTTGTTTTCATTGCCAGAATGCATGTGCTTCCTACAGAGAAAGAGAGACAGAGACAGGGTGGGGGGAGAAAGCTGCCCCCATGGGGCGTAGTCACACCACAATCCTTTTCCTCCATTTCTCCATCCTGTTAGGATCTGGGGCACTCATGCATATGCACCCAGCGTGTTTTTCAAGACTCCAGGGGCAGAAATTGGATCCCAAGACACAGGGTTTAACCTCTGTGCAATGGGGTCGGCCCAATTTAATTCTTCTATATAAAGCATGATAGGAAACATTTCAAAGACAATATATAAATAAAGCTTCATAATTTAATCTCTAACAGATTTAATCCTATCACGTAAGCTAAAAAAGAGACACCTAGTTACATAGTATGTAACTACATTTTATTAAAGATATTTAATTTGCTCTATTATTTGAAAATTGTGCTGGTTTAATCATTTCTCAAACATTTATTGATAACCTGTGGGGCAATAGAGACAAGGTCACTTACTTTAAAAAGTCAATGTGTTGGGAACCAGCAGTAAGCGTAATGGCTATGTCGCTGGACTCCCACGTAGTTGACCGCGGTTCGCATCCTGGACCCGGTGGCTTAAAACTCACGCCGGGCGCGTGTGCGTGCGTGCCCAAGATCCCGAAAGGAGAATGGAGGAGAAGGGATTGCGGCGTGACCATCCCCCCTGGGGGGGGTGATTTCTCACTTTCTGTCTCTATGTCTCTCTCTGTCTGTCTGGCGAACGCA
>NW_006204841.1:552092-574528 GCF_000334495.1 Tupaia belangeri chinensis
CCATTCAGTGAAAAACTCACCAAAAAAAAAAAAAAAAAAGTCACTGTGTGGGGCCAGCAGGTGGCGTGGTGGTTGAGGCACTGGACATGGCTGACCGTGGTTCAAGTACCAGACCTGGCAGCTTGCTTTCTCACTTTCCCTTTCTCTCTGGTCAAATACTAAAAAATAATTATTATGAATGAAATTAAATTAAGAAAAATATTTTTTTAAAAAAGTTATTGTGTAGTGAGGGAAATCTACTAGTAAAAAGACCCAACCACAGGCCAGCAGATAGTATGGTAATTAAGGTGCTGGACTCCCTCATGGTCAACCACGGTTTGTCCCAGACTTGGTGGCTTACTGTCTCACTTCCCCTTTCTCTCTCTCTGATGAGTGCATGTGCCCTATAGCAACTTAAAAATAATAATACTGATAATTAATTAATTAATTAATTAATTATTTTTTAATGCTTATAGTAATTCTTTTTAGGGAAAAGAGTAAAAGAGGGAGCCAGGATAAGGGAACTGTTACAAGTTTAATGGGAACTGTCACTTTGTACCACGTACGGGTGTTGAGATTCTATGTAATTTTACATAATCTTGATACTTTCATATTGTTTGAATTTTGCTGTCATCATATACTAGTTAATAATTTTGAAATACGGTAAAATGTAAATGTCAATGAAGTTCTTGTAGAAATTGCTAATGTGGTTTTCTTCTTTTGCCTTTCCTAGTACTTTTTCTTTTTTTCAAGTCTATTTGTTTACTTCTTTTATGAGAAAGAGAGAAAGATAGGCACCCACAAGAGTCTTTGTGCCATGATCTACCCTTGGCATCAGCCAGTCAGGGTTAGTCACAGGCTCGTACGTGTCCAGCATGTAAAGGAGACATCAGGAGGCGAACTCAGGACCTTCCCATGAGCCTTCAGCACTGCAAAGTGAGTTGCATTACTGCTCTGCCACCAGGGTAGACCCCCAGCAAAATTTTCTTTTATTTCCAATGAACAGACTGATGATTTTTATTTGCCGAGGGCAGGGGGGCATACACTCACTAGAGAGAGACAGAGAAAGAGGGAGAGGGAGAAAGCACCCCTATGATCATGCCTCAATCCCTTCTCCTCCATTTCTCCATCTTGTCAAGATTGTGCGTGGTTGGTCATGTGGCATCCAGCTTCCTTGATCACTAGGCCACGGAACTGGTCACACTTTTATAATTGGCTCAGGGCACAACCCAGTGTCATAGGAGGATTAAGTGATTTATTACAGAATATTGCTTACATTTTGCTTACTGTATGTCTAGCACTGTTCTAAGCATTCCGTGTAATGCAAAGAGAGAGACAGAATTAATATTTGACCTTCAAAATGAATATTCTGACCTTCAAAATAAAATCATACAACCAAATAAGAGCCTCAAAAACCAGAACTATTGGGAACCAGCAGTTAGCGTAATGGCTATGTCGCTGGACTCCCATGTAGTTGACTGCGATTCGTGTCCTGGACCCAGTGGCTTAAAACTCACGCCAGGTGCGTGTGCGTGCGTGCCCAAGATCCCGAGAGGAGAATGGAGAGAAGGGATTGTGGCGTGACCATCCCCTCTGGGGGGTGATTTCTCGCTTTCTGTCTCTATCTCTCTCTCTGTCTGGCGAGTGCACGCGCCCTATAGCGAAAATCTCTCCAAAAAAAAAAAAAAAAACCCAGAACTATTGATTTGGAAGATGATTTTCCAATATTTTTTAAAAGTTCATGGGGAACCAGCAGTTAGAGTAATGGCTATGTCGCTGGATTCCCACGTAGTTGACCATGGTTCGCATCCCGGACCTGGTGGCTTGAACTCACGCCAAGCACGTGTGCGTGCATGCCCAAGATCCCGAGAGGAGAATGGAGGAGAAGGGATTGCGGCATGGCCATCCCCCCTGGGGGGTGATTTCTCGCTTTCTGTCTCTATGTCTCTGTCTGTCTGGCAAGGGTACGCGCCCTATAGCAAAAACCTCTCAAAAAAATAAAAAATAAAAATAAATAAAAAAATTTTAAAAAGTTCATGAAAATGGGCATTATGAAAAAAACCATGCACAGATTTCCAAAAAAATTTGCACCAAAATAAACTCATACTTAAATTGCAGTTTTCATAAATTTTTGGAAGTCTTTTTATATATGATATACACATATAAATATACATACACATACACATATATACATGTGTGAGTATATATATATATATACACACATACACATATACATATATACATGTTTATGCCACCATATATGTGTATGTATACATATATACAGATATGTATGTGTATGTATATGCATATGTGTATGTGCGTATACACACACACACACACACACACACACTCATGTGACTATAGAGGCCAAGAAGACCCACCATCTGCTATCTGCAAGCTGGAGAGGCAGAAAGACTGGTGATATAATTCAGTCTAAGATGAAGACCTCAAGACAACTGCTCCCATGTCCAAGGGCAGAAGATGGGTGTCCCAGCTCCAAAAGAGAGAGCGAGTTCTCTCCTCCTCCACTGTCTGGTCCATTCAGACCCTCAACAGATGCAGCAATCCCTGCCTGCCCACATTCATGAGGGTAGATCTTTACTCAGTCTACTGACTCAGATATAATATTTTCCAGGGAACCTTTACAAACATTCCTACCCACAAATAATGTTTTAACAGTGATGTGGGCACCTCCTAGCCCAGTCGAGCTGACACAGAACTAACCATCGCACTAAGCCTGGAGACCTAGCTTGGAGTTCTGTCAGAGCACAGAGAAGACGACTCCTGTTAGGGCAGCAAGGCCACACATCTCACTTCTCTATGGTTGAAGGAAGATAAAGGGAGATGGGAGCCATTTCTCTTCAGTCCCAGGACTGTGAGAAACAGAGACGGAGAGAAGCAAAACCGTCAAATGTGTGTCCTGAAGTATGAGGACTTCAAAATTTTCTTGGAAAAGATAAAAGGAATTAGGGCCTGTGGTTAGCGTGCTGGACTCCCACATGGCAGACAACAGTTTGAATCCTGGACCTGATGGCTTGCGTTCTCACTTTCCTTTTCTCTTTTTCTCTGTCTCTCTCTGGTAAAATTAAACAATAATAATAACAACAAATAAATAAGTAATTCTTTTTTAAAAATGGAATTAAAATACAAGTTTATTTTGGCGTGAAAAAAATTAAAATCTATGCACAGTTTTTTCATAGTGCCCATTTCCCATGAACTTTTTGTTTCTTTGTTTTGTGTGTGTGTGTGTGTTTCCATGAACTTTTAGAAGAACCCTGGTACTAGGTGACTAGGGTAAGCACTAGGGGCATGTTCTCACCCACTCCTCATTAGAGGCCAAGAAGAGGCCTCATTGTAGGCTGCCTCCTGTCAACTCTAGTGGGGCCAGGATGTAAGTATCTGGGGATCTGGCTGGGATCCACAGCATGGGTGAGGAAGTGAAAATGAACCAGGATTAAATGGGAGTCTTGGCCAGAAGTCAGAGGATCAGGGAGGAGCTCAAGGGAGGTCAAATGGGTCAGAAAAGGCCATTAGAGAAAAAGCTGATGCCCTAAATAACACTGGTCACTGATTTCAGCTGTGATACCAGCAGTGCCAGGAGCAACAAGGTGGTGTTCCCAAGGACAACAACCCTCGCCTAGGCCACAGGGTCAGGCAACTCTGTGCCTCACCACATAGACACACCCACTTGAAATCTTAGAGCTGAAAGAGTAAGAAACAAGACCGAACTTTTATTTTCCTGCATAGACTAAAATTAACTCAAGGATAAACTTACTAAAAATTGCTAAGATTATTGTATCAGTTTGAGTTTAAACCAGGAAAAAAAATAATTTTTTGAGAGGTTTTCGCTATAGGGCGCATGCGCTCACCAGACAGACAGAGAGAGACATAGAGACAGAAAGGGAGAAATCACCCCCCAGGGGGGATGGTCACGCCGCAATCCCTTCTCCTCCATTCTCCTCTCGGGATCTTGGGCACGCACGCACATGCGCCTGGCGTGAGTTTTAAGTCACCGGGGCCGGGACACGAACCGTTGTCAACTACGTGGGAATCCAGCGACATAGCCATTACGCCAATTGCTGGCTCCCGAACCAGGAAAAAATTTAAAGTTCATCTTTTTTTTTTTTTTTTTTTTTTTTTAGTCTCCACCAACTGGGAGGACTGAGGAAGAGGGCTGGATTCTTTTTTTTCTCTTCTAAGAGATTTTTTGCTATAGGGTGTGTCCATTCGCCAGACAGACCGAGAAATAGAAAGCAAGAAATCGCCACCTCCCCCCCCACCACCTCAGGGGAATGGCCCCACCACAAACCCTTCACCTTCATTCTCCTCTTAGAATTTTGGGTGTGCACGCACATGCACCCCAGCATGAGTTACAAGCCACCAGGTCTGGGATTCAAACCATGGTTGACCATGTGGGAGTCCAGCTACATAACCATTACACTATCTGCTGGTCCCGAGGGCTGAACTTAACAAAGGAACTACAGTGTTCCATGCTTCAGAGATGTGGGATGAATTAATTTCACAATCCTACTAAGTATATTTTAAAATCTATTACAATACAGACCATTAAATGCTATGAAAACAGGCATGCTGTGAAAGGGTGCTGTGGGAGTGCTCCAGAGCAAAAGTAATTGCTGTATTGATCAGAGCCACAGAGCATCCAGCTGGGCTGGCTCTTCCCAATGGAATCTTGGCACATTTGCAGACAATTAGAATAAGGGAACATGGCCGATCTCTTTTTGTCAACTAGAAAATTAGGGTCTTCCTTGAAATACAAGCAGCTAGTCATAGTAACCCATCATGTATTCGCTATCCACTGATTTTGCTAACTCTTTTTGAACTTTTTTTGTTTTTAGTTTTGCTATAGGGCACATGCACTTGCTGGAGAGAGACAGAAAGAGAAAGTGAGAAATCACCCCCTGGGGGGGTGTTCTTGCTTCAATGCCTTCTCCTTCATTTCCTCTTGGGAGTTTGGCATTTGGGGCACCCATGCACATGCACTCAGCCTGTTTTCAAGCTGCTGGGTCTGGAACTTGAACTACACAGTCAGCCATGAGGGATCCAACCACCTTAACCTCTGTGCCACCTGCTAGCCCCTCCCGAACATTTTTATATAGCTGTAATACACAGAGGCTCTAAGTCTCTGTAGAGGATACTTCTGAAAGTTTTGTTCATTAGCATTGAATGTCAGAGAGTTGAGAAGACAGAAGTGAGATAGGTTCTGTCTATGTGTTGAAATCTTCCTCTTCTGATTTGTTTTTCTCTTTTAGGAAAACAAAAGAAGGGAAAATGTGCAAGGTTTAGATACTAAGTATGGTTTGGCTCAAAAGAGCTCAAAAAGACATCTGGTTCTTTCCCTTACTATTAAATAATACCTGAAACAGAATTCATGATTTTTCTGATCACTTTGAAGTAAAATAAGTCCTTGGTTAGTAATTAAAATATCTCTACACAGTCAGCCATGAGGGATCCAACCACCTTAACCTCTGTGCCACCTGCTAGCCCCTCCCAAACATTTTTATATAGCTGTAATACACAGAGGCTCTAAGTCTCTGTAGAGGATACTTCTGAAAGTTTTGTTCATTAGCATTGAATGTCAGAGAGTTGAGAAGACAGAAGTGAGATAGGTTCTGTCTATGTGTTGAAATCTTCCTCTTCTGATTTGTTTTTCTCTTTTAGGAAAACAAAAGAAGGGAAAATGTGCAAGGTTTAGATACTAAGTATGGTTTGGCTCAAAAGAGCTCAAAAAGACATCTGGTTCTTTCCCTTACTATTAAATAATACCTGAAACAGAATTCATGATTTTTCTGATCACTTTGAAGTAAAATAAGTCCTTGGTTAGTAATTAAAATATCTAGTTCCCTTTCACAATGAAAGCTTTAAAACTCAGCTCTTTGGCCAACATTCTTATCTTTTTTCAGCTTGGGCCTGCTGCAGACAGAGAAGAAAAGGGAAGAGTGTGTAATATAGATACAGATATAATATATAGCTAAAAACCAGGCATTCTGATACCTGTAGCCAAATGCATCTGATTGACACTTAGGCCAAATCCCTGGAACTTGGAATAGTAAGAAAGAAAAGGAGCAAGAGACAGACAGACAGCAAGCAAGCCAGTCTGGACTTAGGGAAAAGATTTAAATCAAGCCCAAGTCAGCACAGGAGTAGTTTCATATTTCTGCTTAGTTAGGACATTTTGAGCAAGTTCTACCATAATCTGAGTTAAAAACAAAACAAAACAAAACAATTCCTTGAAGTTAAATTATGACCATGACTGAGTAGGTAAGAGAGAACTTGGGAGACAGTTACCTCCCGGGGGTGTGTGTGTTTGCTTTTCACAGGGGAGTAAAACCTGAAATCAGAGACTTCCCAGAAGTTGTAAGCTTGGAGGGGCTGCTCTTGTCTCTGCCCTGGAGATAATTATTTGCCTTCCAAAAGGTAAGAAGCCAAGACCTTTCTTTCCATTTTCTTCTCAAGGAAAAGTAGTGTATAGTAGGAAGTGAGGGTATCTCTTCCTTTCCCAGAAGGGGAAAAAAACAAGCTATTCCTCTCATATAGAAATTCTAAGATTCATAATTTTGGGGTGTCCCCTTCCCTGAAGTACAGAACCTGGTACATATAGGCTGACATAGCACTCCAAGACTTTGAGGCAAGGTAACCTATAGTTACTGGTGTTTACATTCAGGGTCATAAAACTAAGCATAGAAGGACCAGCAGTTAGTGTAGTGGTTGTGTCACTGGACTCCCACGTAGTCAACCATGGTTCAAGTCTCAGACCTTATCTTTGGCCAGCCTCAAGGAGCATCTACTCACCTGATTTTTTAATAGTTCTCCCATACTCAGGCCCCATGTTGGGCACCACTTTGCCAGGGCTCACTTGGCCAGACATGTTTTTCTGAGTTGGGGAATTGTGGATTAGAAATAAATATGAAAATAAACACACAAAGACATACAAATACAGAAAAGCAAAGATTAGGTGGGCCCAACTTCCCTGATAGAGAAATTCGTGACCCCGAACCAGTCTCAGGTTTGTTCTCTTAAAATGCAGAAAATGAGGAAAGAGGAAATGGAAGGCAAAGCCAGTTGTTTTGGGATGTTAATCAGCTATATATGAGAAGACAACTGGCGCCATCATCTTTAGGGGTCAATTTTGATTAAACATATGTGTATGCTTCTTTAGACAGATACTGCTTTGCAGTACTTATAACAACAGGCAGCTAGTATATTCACATGCAAATTTCCCTCATTGCCATGCAAATTACAGTTCACAGAACTGTGTTTCTGCATGTGTCTAAAGGTCACCATGTTTGCTCAGATTGGCCACTCTCCACATGGCAGCTTAAAACTCATGTTCTGAGGGCATGTATGTGCATTCCCAAAATCCCAATAGGAGACTGGAGAAGGAACTGTGGTGTGGCCATCCCTCCTGGGGGGTGATTTCTCACTTTCTGTCTCTCTGTCTCTCCAGTGAGTGCATGTGCCCTATAGCAAAAACCTCTCTCTAAAACAAACGAATAAATAAATATAGATATCAAAAACCTATCAGTCATAGAAAGAGGACTGTGTATGGCTCTTCACTGGAGACTATAACCCAGTTGCTAAAAAGGCTAATGTAATACTAGACTGTGTTGATACACACAGAGTGTATTATGCAAGTATATCAAGGGAAATAAATACATCCCAGTTCTCAGCCCTAATCTGACATGATCATTTCCAGGTATAAATTTTACTAATAAAACTGAGAAGCTAGAGTGTCTCTGCTCCAGAGGAGCGGTTTGGATAGATGATAGGCTTAGACACCATTTTATGTAAGAAAACATTAAAAAATCTGGGCCAGTGGATGGTGTAGCATTTACATGGCTGGACTCCCACATGGCTGACTATGGTTCAAGTCCTAGACCTGGTGGCTTGAAAATCACAGCAGGAGTGTATGTGTGCATGCCCAAGATCCTGGGAGGAGAGTGGAGGAGAAGGGATTGTGACTTGGCCATCCCTCCGGGGTGTGTGTGTGTGTGGGTGTGTGTGGTGGTGGTGGGGGGTGTTCTCACTTTCCCTCTCACCACGCCCTAAGGCATAAACCTATTTTTTTTTTTAAATCTGGGCTATTTATTCTGAAGGGAGATTACATATAAGAGAAAAGACTCACTTTCTTTTGATTGCTTGCAACAAATTGCTCGCCCTTATGGGGAGGCAGATTTTAGCTTCATTGAAAGAAGATTTTTTTCTAACAAAGATCTTCAGTAATGCAATGAGGCACTAGGGAAAGTCGAGAGCTCTCTTGCCATTGGATGGTGTGAGTGGTAGTAGCTGTGGCAACTGTCTGTCGAAGAGAATGGAAAGAAAATCTGTGCTCTATGTGAGAAGTTGGTCTTACTGATCTTTTAGGACCCTGGCAACTCTATGGCTCCACAAAGATTAACTGATCTTCATCTGAATTTCTTTTTTAACTATCACCCTATAGAGCCCCCTTCTTTCTTTTTTTTTAAATAAAAAATTGTATTTATTTAAACGCAGTCAAAATATCAACAAAACAGCTGCAAAAAAAATTTTTTTTTGCCATTACGAAGTGGTATTCAGTTAACAGAACAAAAATTGTTTCGTAGAAGTTGCATCGGAGACAACTGAAGATGAAAAACTACCATCCCCATATATAACTAATTTGTGCTATGCCCCAACAAAAACCTGCCTTAAATTTCCATGCCAATTTACAACCATCACGCTGTACCAAAGTTAGTGGCTATGGAAAATACCACCAGGACAAGCCTACCTAAGACACATTGGGTAGTGTGTTAACTACACAAAAAACACATCGTATAGTTCAAAAACAAATCTTACACAGCCTTACATTTCAATTTTTTCTTTAAAAGAAGCGAGTTGTGTGGGACCAACAGATGGCATAGAGGTTACATTGCTGGACTCCCACATGGCTAACTGTGGGAGTCCTGGACCCAGCAACTTGAAACTCACACTGGGCACATGTGTGTGCATGCCCAAAATCCCAAGGGAAGAATGGAGAAGGGATTGCAGCATGGCCATCCCCTCTGGGGGGTGGTTTCTTGCTTTCTATCTCTCTATCTCTCTGTCCCTCTGGTGAGTGCAAAAAAAAAAAAAAAAAGTCAGTTGTGTCCGGGGAAAATTCAGCTGGCAGTGGGGGGGGGGGGGTAAATGCTTTATAGGCAAGGGAAAAAAATGCACTAGAACCAACTTATTTATCATCATCTTCATCCTCTTCATCTTTCTCATGTTCTTCATCTTCCTTGTCTTCCTCCTTCTTCTTTTTCTTGCTCTTTTCAGCATCAACAACTCCCTTTTTTGCCACATCAGGCTTTCCTTTAGCTCGGTATGCAGTAATATCCTTTTCTCATATTTTTCCTTCAGCTTAGCAGCCTTCTTTTCACAAGAATCTTTGTCATCTGCAGCAGTGTTATTCCACATCTCTCCCAGTTTCTTTACAACATCACCAATGGATAGACCAGGATGTTCTCCTTTGATATTTGGACAATATGTAGAAAAGAACAAGAAAAAAGGCCAAAGGAGGCCCCTTGGGTGCATTGAGATCCTTGAACTTCTTTTTGTTTCATGTTAGGAGGAATATAGGTTTTCATTTCTCTTTCAAAATTTGAAGATACGGCAAAGGCGGGCCTATATCTTCAAATTTTCCTTTCTCTTTAGCAGACATGATCTTCCACCTCTCTGAGCACTTGTTAGAAAACTCTGAGACTTGGGGCCGACAGGTGGCATGGTAGTTAAGGTCACTGGACTCCCACATAACAGACCATGGTTCCAGTCCCAGACGTGGTGGCTTTTACTTTTTCACTTCCTCTCTCTCTCTCTCTGTCTATCTCTCTCTGTCTCTCACTCTGTCCCTCTCTGGACAAATTAAAATAAATTAATAAATAAAATAATATTTTAAAAATTAATTAATTAATTTTTAAAAAAAGAAAAAGAAAACTGTGAAACGTTGACTAAAGCATCTGGGTGCTTCTTCTTGTGCTTCCCACAATGAGTTTGCACAAAGAATGCATCTGATGACATTTTGCCTCTCAGATGACATGTTCTCCTCTATCCATGTTTGGTTACCGTTCCTCTGCGAGGCACAAAGTCACCCAGCATCCCTCTCGCTCTCACTTGCCTCACTGTCTCTATGGAGCTCAATATCATTTTTTTTTAATCGCCAAAGGGAGATTGATAAAGAGGAAGAGGGAGAAAGCACGCCCCAGTGGGGCATGGTCATACCACAATCTCTTCTTCACTTCTCCATCCTGTAGGGATTGTGGGCATGCACATACATGCACCCTGCATGCACATACATGCACCATGCATGCACATACATGCACCCTGGTATTTTCCAAGCCTCCTCTGGTGCCAGCACTTCCACCACACAGTTGGCAATGTGGGAGCTGTTTCCCTTAACCACTAGGCCATGGGGCCAGCCCTAGAGCACCCTTCCTTGGCAATATGTCAAATCCAGCATTGTTTCAACTTCCAAGGTTCAAGCTAAGCTCTAGCATGTACACTGTGACTTCTGATAAATTACTTAATCTCACCTTTAAAATGGTATACCAGTGCTTTCTACTTC
The DNA here is from genome assembly GCF_000334495.1 of Tupaia belangeri chinensis. Taxonomy (NCBI): domain Eukaryota; kingdom Metazoa; phylum Chordata; class Mammalia; order Scandentia; family Tupaiidae; genus Tupaia; species Tupaia belangeri. Next base: position 562,648 of record NW_006204841.1, read on the forward strand.
TTAGCGTTATTACAGTGACAAAATGAAATGGAAGCTGGCAAGCATGCATCGTGTGAACCAGGACTAAGAACGGAACCTGGTGAGCACGTAACAGCTGATGGCCATGGTTTGAATGTCCAGACCTCACCCTGTCTTTCTCTTCCTTCCTTGGCGACCTCCTCAGCCTTCACACCTCAGTTCCTTTTCATTTACATGCCTTTCGGTTTCAGTGAATTTGAGTCTCTTCATCTGGTAAAGAGCCATTTGACAAATTATATTTCCATACCTTTGCCTATTTTTAAATGATATTCCAGGCTGGCCCCATAGCCTGGAAGTTGGGGGAGCCAGATCCCACATGGCCAGCCACGATTTGAACCCTGCTCCCAGTAGCTTGAAAAACATGCCTCAAGTGTGTGCATGCCCCAAACGCCTACAGGTTGGAGAAATGAAGAAGAAGGGATTGTAGCATGATCACCTGCATTTGGGGGTGTTTTCTCTATCCTTCACCCTCTCTGGTGAGTTCATGTGTGCTTTGGCTATATATATATATATATATACATATATGTGTGTATATATATATATATATATGTATATAATTTTCCCCCAGGGACAGCAGATGGCATAGTGGTTATGTCACTGGACTCCCACATATTCAAACACGGTTTGAGTCCCCTATCCAGTGGCTTGAAAATCATGCTGGGCCTGGACCAGCAGTTAGCATAATGGCTATGTTGCTGGACCCCCACATAGTCAACCGCGGTTTGAGTCCCAGACCCAGTGGCTTAAAACATACGCCAGGCATGTGTGCATGCGTGCCCAAGATCCCGAGAGGAGAATGGAGGAGAAGGGATTGTGGCGTGGCCATCTCCCCTGGGGGGTGATTTCTCACTTTCTGTCTCTCTGTCTCTCTCTGTCTTTCTGGCGAGCGCACGTGTCCTATAGCAAAAACCTCTCCAAAAAAAAAAGAAAAGAAAATCACTCTGGGCATGTGTGCATATATGCCCAAGATCCCAGGAAGAGAATAGAGAAGAAGGGATTGCAGTGTGGCCATACCCCTGGGGGGGTGATTTCTCACTATCCCTCTCACTGTCTCTATCTTTCTATATATATAACTCCCCGGCAAGTGCATATACCCTAAGGCCAAAACCTCTAGAAGAAAAATTATTTTCCTAACATTTCCTATTATTTGTTAATCATTTTACTGTCAATTTATAGGTACTCTTTATATATTAACTCCGTATTAGTTGTATACATTCTTTATACTTTGTCCTTTGACCACAGTACTTTCTATGTGTAGGTTTATTGTTTTGTTGTTGTTTGATTAAGAATATCACTCTTGGGACCAGCAGATGGCATAATGGTTATGTCACTGGACTCCCACATAGTCAACCATGGTTCAAGTCTCAGACTCAGTGCTTAAGACTCATGCTGGGTGCGTGTGCGTGTGTGCCCAAGATCCCAAGAGGAGAATGGAGGAGAAGGGATTGTGGCATGGCCACCCCCACCCTGAGGTGATTTCTTGCTTTCTATCTCTCTGTCTCTCTGTTAAGCACATGGAAAAACCTCTAAAAATAAAAAAAGGCATTATTTATTTTCCTGTAGGTAATTTTTCTGTATCTTCAACATTTCCCCTATAAATAAAAGAGCAAAACAATCACAAACTTTAGAACTGGAGTGCCTGGCCCTTTCTCTTATTTCTCTCAGTTCAAAATGCTTAGCATCATTGAGCATCCAGCTCCCAAAGTGTCGTGGCTCCCACTCGTGTGTTGCTCTTCGGGAATCCTGGGTCACTCCCGCCCTGGTGAATTTGTCTGACCGGGACTTCCTTCAGGCCCAAGGATGAAGGCGAGAAGAAACAAAAAGCAGGTCCCAAGCTTTTGCAGGTTGTTAAAAACTAGTAAAGTCAAACTTGAAAACAAGCTAAACAATAAGCAGTTTAAGCAACAAAGCACCCTCAAGAATACTGAAAAGAGCAGAGGAAACTAAGGCAAGCTATGAAAGATGTGGTGTCTAAGAAACCAGTTCCTCTGCAGGACCCAAAGGATAAATGACCAGGTAAAAGGATGGGGGTCGGGGGCAGCAGGTGGCATGGTGGTTAAGGCGCTGGGCACTCACACATGGCCGACCAGGGTTCGAGTCCTGAATCTGGTGACTTGCTTTCTCACTTCCTCGCTCTCTCACTCTCACCCTCTGTCTCTCTCTGGTCAAATTAAAAAAATAAATGAATGAGTAAATAAAATAAATAATTATTTTTAAAAAGGATTGAAAGTGAAGAAGAGGAAGAAGAGGAAGCTCTTCTCTTAAAATGCGATGGATGAAGATGACTTACAGTTAATGAAGGATTTAGGACAAAGAGGGTCTTTTCTTTTTCTTTCTTTCTTTTTCTTTTTTTTTTTTTTTTGGTGAAGGAGAGGTTTTTGCTATAGGGTGCATGTGCTCGCCAGAAAGAGACAGAAAAAGAGAAATCATCCCCCAAGGGGATGGCCATGCTGCCAATCCCTTCTCCTCCATTCTCCTCTCAGGATTCTGGGCATGCATGCACACACACCCAGCGAGAGTTTAAGCTACCGTGTCTAAGACTCGAACTGTGGTTGACTACATGGGAGTCCAGTGACATCGCTATTACGCCAACTGCTGGTCCCAAAGAGCATCTTTTCTAACAAGAGATCTTTCATCTAGTGAGCCTGTTCACACCAGGAAATGAAAGCATGAGTATGCTATAGATGCAGATGAAAACATACCAAAAACCCTGCAAACTGCACCTGTTAAAGATAAGAGGGGTATAATCCCACAGACCAGGGAGAAGCCAGTTATCGATAGCAAAGATGAAGGTGAGGATCAAGAAGAAGAGATGGAACTTGAGGAAGAGCTCATTGAAGAGCCCATTCGAGAACTGACCATGGAAGAACATTTGATGGAGAGAAAGAAGAAACGACAGGAAAAGAAAGCGCATGTTGCCGCCTTGGCATCTGCTATGTCAGACCCAGAGAGTTCTATGCACAAAGAAACCCGAAAGCGAAGAGAATTTGAAGAAGGGCTGGTTAGCCAATACAAATTCTATCTGGAAAATCTGGAGCAAATGGTTAAAGATTGGAAGCAAAGGAAGCTGAAGGCGTTCAGAGGCCTGGCAGAAATGGCCGTCAGGAGCCCGTGTGAGCTCTGGGTGGCACAGCCTCATTTTAACGTTCGCAACATCATCGTATTGATTGTCCCTCTCGTGAATGACGTGTCAAAATCAGCATCTGAACTGTGTTGTGAGGCAGTAAAGAAGCTCTTTAAACAAGATATATTAGGCCAAGCTTTTCTTGGTGTAATTAAAGTGATTTCCGGTTTTGTGAAGGGCAGAAATTATGAAGTTAGGCCCGAGGCGTTAAACACATTTTTGTGCCTAAGAATCAAAGAAGTAGAAGTGACAAAAAAAGATACAGAGGATATTAATAAACCAAAAAAGCCTTCAAGGAAAAGAGGAAAACTATCAAGAATGTAGAGAAAGTGGAAGAAGGCAGAAGAGAAACTTGAGCGAGAGCTTCAGGAAGCAGAGGCTTTAGAGTTGACTGAGAAAAAACTGAAACTGCCTACAGAGACTCTGAATATGGTGTTTGTAACCTACTTCAGAATACGGAAGGGGGCCCAGAGGTCGCCTCTCCTACCAGCAGTGTCAGAAGGTCTTGCCAAGTTTGCTCACCTTATAGATGGGGAGTTTTTTGATGACTTACTAGTAGTCCTTCCTGCTCTCATTGACTCTGGTGACCTAAGCTGTCCAGAAAGTCTTCCCTGTGTCCAGACTGCATTTCATATTCTTTCTGGGCAAGGTGATGTGCTGAGTACTGACCCAATGACATTCTATACCCATCTCTACAAAACACTGTTTAAGTACATGCAGGCGCGACCAGTGACGGTGTGGAGACGGTACTCCAGTGCCTCGATGTGACGTTAACTAAGTGCAGAAAGCAAGTTTCTCAGCAGCGAGCCCTCGTCTTTCTCAAGCGCCATTGTACCCTTGCTCTTCGTGTTCTTCCAAACTCTAGCAACTGCCAGAATATTAATGCATACTTTCCCAGAAACAGCTCTGCTGCTTGACAATGAATCTCAGGGAAGCGGGGTTTTCCTCCCTGAGCTGGATGAACCCGAGTACTGCAACGCTCTGTGGGAATTACTTGAGCTGCAGAGACATTAACCATGCCATAGTGCAGAGATTTGCAGCTCACCTGACGGCCGGAGCACCCTCTGAAGGCTCGGAAGCACTCAAAGCAGAGCCAAGCCGAAGATCTGCTGTTGAACTTCTTGAGGCGTATAGTATGGTGGCAATGACATTCCCTCCTCCCGTTGAATCTTCAAACTCCAAAAAGAAGGATAAAGTTTTACAGGGGGATTCACTTTTGAATGAAGATTTAAATCAACTCATCAAAAGACATTGCAGTGAAGTTGCTACAGAGTCAACCTTGGATTTCGCCAGATATTTGGAAATGTCATTACAGTAGTAGGATGAAGAGAGTGACGAGGCCATGGGCTTTTTTGTGTATTCGTGTGTGGGGGGGTACACATAAAGATCTGTTGTTAATTTAGGGCTTTTTCTTTTATACAAGGAAGTCTTCCTAAGAATGATTAGAAAAAGGAGGAATTAGTCTTTGCATGGTGCAATTTATGCTTCAAGTCTGAAAGTGTCATTTCATGAAGGGAATTGAAAACCTTATTTCCTCTCCCCATAATTGGAAAATTTTTTCTTAGCGATGCCATATTAAGGTATAGTTGAAAAGGAAAAATCTTTGGACTTGATCTTACTGAAATGCAATTACATTAATAAGACATAGAGCACAGAAAAATCAAGATCTTAAGAACACTTTTTACCATTTAGCTATTCTTTATAACTAAACATTTCTTTAAGACTAAATATTTAATTATAATACCATCAATGGGCATGAGAAAAAAAAAATGTTTAGCATCGCTTACTGACCTGAAGTTAAGTTCAAATCTTAGAACCATTTTCTTTGTGCTTTTAGTCTTCTTCGGGAAAATCGGTTTTGTCCCCCCACCACAGCCACCCTGCTTCCAGCACCTCTTTCCCAGGGCATACGGGAAATCCTTGGCCTTCTTATCCTGGGTCATGTCATGAGGTCGATGCTTGACACTCTTCTTCTTCTTCTTTATAATACTTATTTATTTATTTAAGGTTTCTGCCATAGGGTCCATGTGCTTGACACAGTGAGTGAGAAAGTGAGAAATCACCCCCTAGGAGATAGCCATACTGCAATCCTTTCTCTTCCATTCTCCTCCTGGGGTTTTGGGCCTGCATTCAAAAACTTACCGCGTAGCTGCTGGATCTGGGACTTGAACAACAGTTGGCCATGTGGGAGTCCAGTGCCTTAACCAACATGCCACCTGCTGGCCCCACTTACCGCACTTCTTATAGAAAGCCCTCCTTAGGTACACTGAGCATCTTGGCGGTGCAGCTGTCCTCACACTGGGAACGGGAACATCAGCATTCATGATCCTCGCCTCATCGCTCATGCCTAACAGGAAAGGACTGGTTTTTTGTTTGTTTGTTTTTGTTTTCGTTTTAGAGAGATTTTTGCTATAGGGTGCATGTACTCACTGGAGAGACAGAAAGAAACAGAGAGACAGAAAGTGATAAATCTCCCCCTCCCCAGAGGGGATGGATGTGCCGCAATCCCTTCTCCTCCACTCTCCTCTTGGGATTATGAGCATGCACGCACACAGGCCCTGCATGAGTTTCAAGCCACTGGGTCCTGAACTAGAACGGCAGTTGGCCAAGTGGGAGTCCAGCAACGTAATGACTATGCCATCTGCTGGCCTGTCTGTATTCTTGCTGACTCTAAAAAGTGATTAAAGGGTCTAATTCCAAGCACTAGCATCGTGAAATGACGATGTCTGATGTCTTTGCAGACACACAGAATAAACGGCTACATCTAGACGCTGTGCATAGTGCTTCCCGCGGTGAGCCTTCCTCGGGAGGGATCTGCCGGTGTCTGCTAAAGGGCGGTTTCTCAGAACATCTGCTCCTCGACGCAGCTCCAGTGCCTTCTGTCGCCAAGTCACCCTGGAGGCTCCATTACACGGCTCCAGCCAGACTGGAGCGGTTGTAACCATGATCCTTCTCTGCCAGTAATAGCCAGGTTGCCAGCCAAACCACACACCTGGGGCCATGGGGAAACGGGAGTCCCTGCTGCTTAAAAGGTCCTGAATGAGCTGGCAGCAGCATGGACAGGTCAGCCCCAGCTTGGAGCCAGGCACTGAAGAGGGACGAGTGTGTATCGGAGAGAATGAGGGACTCGGTGTCAGAAGGACTGGTTCGTTCAGTTCAGTTCAATTCACATTTCCTAATCTCCTAGCAAAGGTCAGACACTCTGGGTGGGCTCTGGGTACAGGGAAGAGCATACAGTCTCATCCATCTAATGGGAAACAGGATAGCCCACGGCTACTGTAGAGTTAGCACCCAAATTCATAGAGTGTGTTTCAAAAATACAGAGAAGAAACCTCAAAGAAAGGGACCTCTGTTTGTTTCTGGTTTCTCCTATCTGCATATCCCTAGAGATTTTCCAGACATTTCTGTAATATTACCTTGAATCTCTCACATCATAGACCAAACCTGGCATCCACCCCCGGGGCCTTTCCAGCTCCCAGAAACCCCGTGATGGCTCCTGGATTGTACCATCTCTGGGTCTCCATGGCTCCAAAGCTCAAAACCTTGACATGTACCTGGATTCCTTTCACTCCTTCACTTAGAGATGCCGATCCCCATAAGAGGCAAGCCCTGCCCTTTCTTCCTTTGTAATCTTTCTCAGATTCCCTTTAATCCTTTATCACATCATTCAAATAATCCAACTCTTGTCCTAGAGAGCATTGCTCTTCTGCACTGTTCACCACTAGACTTCTACCCAGGTCAATTTTCCCCAAACTAATGACCTCATGAGAGTTTCTAGTTTAAAAACATTTAGTAATTTGGGGCCAGCGAGTAGTGTGATGGTTGGGGCCCTGGACTCCCACATGGCTGACTGTGGTTCGAGGCCCAGACCTGGAGGCCTGCTTTGTACTTTCCTGTCTCTCTTTCTCTGTCTCTCTCTGGTGAGGGCACATGCCCTGTAGCAAATTTTAAAATAACAAGAATAATCATTAAAATAAATAAAATGCTTTAAAAAAAATTGTAATTCTCCATTACATAGTAGATAGAACTGAAGCTCTGAAATCGAACGTCTAGGGAGTTACCTAGTATTCTGGCTTCAGGTTTTGTTTCCAGGCTTGTCATTGTCGCTCTGCTTGTCCCTGTCCCATCAGAGTTGGTTACTGAAGGAAACACGCTTCCTCAGCATTATCTTTCCCACTGTGCTAACTTCTCTCTTTTTTACCCTCCACCCCAAATTTCTCTCTCCTTCTTTACGCACCCAACAAGCTATTTCGAGGTCCACCTCCAGGTCCCACCTGTTCTGTGAAACTTTGAGAAGCTAATCTACCCATGCATGATCTCCCCCTCCCCAAATTCCTGTGACATTTATTCTGTGTCTCACCTCCTCCTTAAACATAGTACATTGCTTGGGCCGCCGAAACAAACGATCACAAACTGGATGTCCTTTTTTGTTTAATTAGTTACTTAATTTTTATTTGTTATTATTTTAAAATTTGCTATAGGGCATGTGCGCTCACCAGAGAGAGACAAAAAAGAGAGAAAGGGAAAGTGAGAAAGCAAGCCACCACGTCTGGGACTAGAACTGTGGTCAGCCATGGGGAGTATAGTACCCCAACCACTATACCACTCGCTGGCACCACAAACTGGGTGTCTTAACTAACAGAAATGTATTGTGTCAGAGTCCCAGGAATTAAAAACCTGAGATCAGGGCCAGCAGGTAGCATGGAGGTTAAGGTGCTGGATTCCACATGCCAATTTTGTGGTTCGAATCTTGGACCTGGTGGTTTGAAAATCACACTGGGTGCGTGTGCATGTGTGCCCAGATCCGAGAGGAGAATGGAAGAGAAGGGATTGTGGCATGGCCATTGCCCCTGGAGAGTGAGTTCTCATTTTCTCTCTGTCTCTCTTGGTCTCTCTCCAGCCCTACAGTAAAAAACTAAAAACAAAACAAAACAAAAAATCCTGAGACCGCAGTGTTGGCAGGTGGTCCCTTCCGAGAGCTGTGCGGGAGAATCTGTTCCATGCCCGTCTCCTAGCTCCTGGGAGTTTGCTGGAATCACCAGCTTTGCTCAAAGATGACCTCCCTGCGTCCTCTCATCACCTCCCTGGGTCCTCTCATCACCTCCCTGCGTCCTCTCATCACCTCCTGTGTCCAGGGCTTTTTCTCTTCACGTGATGTTCTTTTGACAAAGATGCCAGTCATACTGGATTAGCGGTCCATCTTACTCTAATATGATCTCATCTTAACTACATAAATCTGCAGTGACCTTCTTTTCAAAAGAGGTGATATTCTGAGGTATTTGGAGTTAGAACTTCAATTGGTTAATTTTGACCAGACACAGTTCAATGCATAACAACACAGAATGCTGTTCCCTCATAGAAATATTCACTACAGAAATTCAACGAGATGCTCTCAGCCACGCAACAGAAAGAAGAAGAAAAGGCAAGATCTGAGTAATCCGGGCAGCGTTGCCCACTTCTTTGCTTTATGCCACACTGGATTCACACCCTCCGTTGAGCTGCAGACAGGACTCAGCTGCTCCCTTAGTCACAGCGTCGTTGTGCCTCATGGAAGGTGAACTCGGTCACTCGGTCTGGGACTCCAGGGTTTAAAAATATGTAGTTGGCAATATACAAAATTGGTTGCCCTGTAGTGCAGCAGTTAGACTGCATGCAGAGAAGCTGGATCCCACGTGACCTGCCAGGGTTTGTGTCTGGCCCTGGCAGCTTGAAAAACATGCTGGCCACATGGGTGTGAGGATCCTTGGGGATGGAGAATTGGAGGAAAAAGGCTTGCAGAGTCATCAAGCCCCATTGGGGGGTGGTGGTGGTGGTACAGTTCTTTCTCCCTGTGTGTGCGAATGCACTTTGGCATTAAAAAAATACACGATTAGGGGGCCAGCAGGTGGCATGGTGGTTGAGGATGCTGGACTCACACATGGCCAACAGTGGTTCAGGTTCCAAACCTGGCGGCTTGCTTTCTCTTCTCTCTCTCTGTCACACCCCCATTTCAGTGCACTGGCAGAATAAGGCTTTCGCCCTTCATTTAGTTCTTTTCCTTTCCTGTAAAAGGCCTCCCCATCTCTCTCCACTTCCATCACACTGAAAATAAACAAGCAGGGAAACTCTGTGGCTTTTAAGTGAAATGAAAAGGGAAGATAGAGAAGAAGGTGAAGAGAGGAGAGAAGGATGGAAAACAAAAAATGAAATACCTTTATGCAAATATAAGGCCCCTGTCCTTCTGTTCCTCCGGACTACACAGAAACCTCACGCTTGGCCCACTTTCAGCAGCCTGCATAGCCTGCGCTAGTTGACGTCACTACTCAGTAGGCGGGGCATAGGAGGCTCGGGTTTGATCCCTGGCCACCCTAAAAGCCAGGCACAGTGGTCGGGCCTGGTCCTAGTTACTCAGAGGCTGAGGCAGGAAGATGGGGACATAGAGAAAGCTTGTATATAAAAAAACGAACATGTCCAGGGCCAGCAGGTGGCATGGAGGGTAAGGTGGTTGGATCCTACATGGCTGACCACACAGTTCGAATCACAGACCTGGCAGCTTGAAAATCTTGCAGGGCACATGTGTGTGCATGCCCAAAATCCTGAGAGATTCTAGAACAGAGAAGGGATTGAGTGGCCATACCCTCTGGGAGGTGATTCCTCTCTGTTTCTTTCTCTCTGTCTCTCTCTGTGTCTTTCTCTCTCTGTGTCTTTCTCTCTCTCCCTCCAGCGAGTGCACATGCCCTATAGCAAAAACTAAAAGAAGAAAAAATATCCATATTTAGGGCCATGTGGTGAGTTAAACGCCCCCCCCCCATATGCCCACATGCAAATCTCTGAACCCAGCAAATGATACTTTATCTGCCAGGAGGATCGAATGGTCTCCCAGAAAGTCCATGAAACAACTCACTAAGGCCCACCGAAGCCTGACGACGCACATAACGGAACGTGAAGGCAGAACTTGAAAAGGTACAAAGTTACTCCGGCCCAAGAGCAGCTCCGCGGTCGCATAAGACACCCGCAGGGCAGCCTGTTCGCCAGGGGAAGGAGCACACGGAAGAGGAGGGAGCCGCTCTGTGGCCAGACAGGTTTCAGGGGAGACCAGAGCCTAGGCTGGACCCGCGTTTCCATCAGAGAGCAGGCGCTCCACAAGCAGTTTATTTCTATTTCATCCCTTTCAGAAATGTTGACTGGGGTAGGTGCTGGAGACATACGGCCCAGCAAAAGAACCTGGGTCTGGGGGGATTCCCAGCCGTGGGCGGCAGGGAGAGACAGGAACGGTTATGCTCCCGTGTTGCGGATTTCCGAGCTGCTGTCTGTCTCACAGCCCGGAAGAATTAGAAGCTCTGACAGCGGCAGCAAAGCCAAGTTTATTGAAAGAAAAAAAGCCCCGCCAAAGGAAAGGGTCCAGAAAGTGGGTTGTGCGCTCCGGGCTGCCGTCATGGGTTTTTATCTAGCAGTCCCTGTAAGGCTGGCTTCCTGGTAAGGAGGCCGGTTGAAAAAAATAGCTACAAATTGTCAATGAGGTCGGCATTCTTTGCTCCCTTTTTAAACTGATAAATGAGGTACTTTGCTGCTAAGGATTTCTATGGGGCTGACTGACCTTGAGACTTTTGTTTTTTTTCCCCCTTTTTCTAGGTTTTTGGCATAGGACATGTGGGCTTGCATGAGATAGAAAAGGTGGTGGGAGGGAAAGTGAGAAATCACAGGGGGCAAGACGGGGCTGCAATCTCTCCTCCATTCCCTTCCCAGGATCTGCGTTCTTTGGTATCTCTGACCACAAAAACGCAAATCCTGGAGCTTCGGATTGTAACTCGCTCACTGTTATAAGCTGAGTCTGGGGTGTGCAGTTTCTGGTGAACACTTAGCTATGTGTGCTTAGCCACTGTTTCTCTGTCCCAGCCTCTGCCTCTGTCCCAGCTACAGCCACTCTGTGGGAGCCTCTGCTACTCCGTCTAGCTGCTGCCACTTTGTCTGAGCCTAAGTCCTGACGACCTGCTTATTAAAGCTCCATCTCAGAGAACAGATGGCGTGGTGGTTAAGGCACTGGACACTTCCGCATGACTGATCACGGTTCAAGTCCCGGACTTGGTGGCTTGCTTTCTCACTTCCCCTCTTTCTCTCTCTCCCTGTGTCTCTCTCTGGTCAAATTAAAATGAATGAATGAAAACATACAATTAAATGAATTATTCTTAAAAATAAAAACACCAAAAAACAATTCACGCAGGGCACGTGTGCATGAGTGACCAAGATCCAGAGAGAAGAATGGAGGAGAAGGGACTGCACCTTGGCCATTCCCCCTGGGGGGAGGGGTGATTTCTCGCTCTCACTGTCTCTCTTCGAGCACACGCGCCCTATAGGAAAAATTTCTCTCCAAAAAAGTTCCATCTCCTATCTGAGTGAATTCCACACTGCAGGTCTACACAGAGCCTTAGGGGGTATAAGGTGGTTGCGGCCACGATGAATCAACGAATCAGGCGGAGTCGAGCTGCCGAGCGGCGCGGAGCAGGTGCGCCCTCCAGGCGGGGCCAATCAGGACGGGGACCCGCACGCAGCAGGTGGCAGCCCCGCGGGTTCACAGGACAACGCCCTGCGGGCCTGGGCGGGCGTGTGTAGGCCGCGGGCGCGTCCGCCAGGGGGCGCCGTGGCCTCGCGCCATCCGGGTCGTTGCGTTTCCGGGCACCGGGGGCCCAGCGCCGCCATCGCCGCCCGACGCGCCTCCGCCGGGCGCGGTCCGCCGCTCTTGTTACCCGGGCACCCGCGGCG